>NC_142047.1:40560861-40721361 GCF_982192425.1 Myodes glareolus
TAATCTAATCAGTAATATCTAAAACTGAGAACGGTAACAGCACCGTCTCTGATTTCTTTTGTATTGTAATTTAGGCTGACATGGTTAAGCTCTGCTCCTCAGAAGCAGAACAATTAAGAAATTGTTGATAGAAATTAAATACTACTGGCAATTGGAAATGCATTTATTTCTTGCTTGCAGTATCTAGAAATACCACTCTCACCTCCCATCAATGATGAGCTCAGCTAAAATACTGAAGTAAAAATGAACTAAAAAGCTTCATTCTTGTACATAAGATTATTCATGTCAGTAACAACCAGGTTCTAGAGTGCATATAGATGTCTGCGTGAATAAGTATGCATGTATTGCATGCATGCGTGTATGTGTGTGCGTGCGTGCGAGAGTATGCATGCCTCTAAAAATGCTTTAAGTTGAAATTTGCAGACTAAATGATTAAACTCCCTCCTGGTTGGGTGACTAAAGAGCTCTATCCTTTGTTTTAGCTGTGGGCTAATTTCATCTGAATGCAAACTACTCTTTTATTTGTTATTAAAGGCAGCTCACATCTTGCCTTTTCTGTATAGGAATTAGGCTACCATATGCTACTTAGGAAACTATTAAGGTAAGAATTAAAAATGGCAAGCAAATAAATAAAAAGCCTTTGGTAATAATTACATGTCATTCTCATAGAATGAAATAAAGAACTGCACAGCTAACTTTTCTGGTACTGATGTGAAAATATTATAATGTGTTACTTCACATTCTCAGTGAAAAGGTGGTCCCAAGCTCCTTTTGAATTGGGACAGGACCATTCCAGATTGGGTATAAGGTAGCATTCCCATAAACACACATGTAAATACAGAAACTCAGGCATGGTAACATATAGAAATGCATGTATGTTTGAATATCAAATAATTTAATGGGATTGAACACAATTAGAAATAAGAAACCAGAAGCTGCCAAGGAAAAATGTCCAGAGTCAAATGTTTTTGAATTCCATCTTAATTATCCTGCCTACCCTTGCAAAGTTTGAGAATAATTTCCTAATGCCACTTAAAAAAAAAGCCCATGGTGAATAACAAATCATGTTTGAATATTTTAAAAACTACTTTACTATTTTTAATTGTGTGTGTGTGTGCATGTGTGTCTACACAAGTACAGGTGTTGGGAGAGGCATCCGATTCCCTGGAGCTGGAGTTACAGGCCAGTTGTGAGCCACCCAATATAGGTGCCGGGAGTTCTCTGCCAGAGCAGCATGCGGTCTTAACCACTGAGCCACCTCCCCTGCCTCAAATTGCCTTTGAACCTAAACGTTCTTGTTCAAAGAATTTCTTTCTTGGTGCTGAATTTTCAGACTCACACTGATACAAAACGGGCACACAGTCAACGTGCTTTGGTTCAGGGCTGTTTTGTTACGAGTGTACCACTGACTTCAGTCGTCTCTGTCAATTCAGTGATCTCAAGTTCTGTCCCCGTTTGCCGGAGAACGTCACCCTCTGGAGGACTACATAAGGACACTTTCTATGCCGTGCTTAGATTCAAGCTCATGGCCTCAGAGTGAAAACTCTCTGGAATCTTAGACTTGGTGTCTCGTAGAAAGGACGTGGAGGCATTAGGAAGAGACTGCAGCTGTCTGGAGCCTCCCTTCCCCCAGCAGGTGTATTGATGCTTGGTCTCTCAGACAATTGCAGTAGCAAACTGCAGCATGTCCTGGGGGCTGCCGGGAAAGAATAAAACCAGAGCCTGTCTGTCAGCTGAATGAGGAGCCAAAAGCCCACGCCATGGGGTTCAGTGTCTTGTGCCTGGCTGCATTCACAGGCCAGGCAGATGGATGTGTGGCCTCTCATGAAGCCAAGAGATGGGCATCTCAGAAATAAAATCATCTCCCAATTACAGGAAACCCTTCTTCCCTGGGATCCCAAAGCACTCTATCAACCTAAATTGGAATTCTGTCTTCTGAGCTGCCTTCCATGCAGCCACTCCACTATAAATTGGATCAAATGCTCTCAGATTAATTCCTGCAAACCTATATTCATCTTTGTATATCTTTATTACAAAACTAGCCACAAGACTGCTCTACAATTTTCATTACCAGAACAGCTTTCGGAGCTGGATTATGCCATGGTTTATCCTTCCGCGACCCCAAACCATCTTGTTAGCCCCATTATTGTATATTCATACAACACACCTGAGCCCAAGATAATAAGAGAGTTATAGTGAGCGGGAGAAAGGGGCACATCTTATTGCATTTTATGCCTTGCTGTTCTGCAAGGATATTTAACCTACTGCAGGCATCGCTGAAGTCTGTGCCTCTCTGCTGTGCTATCGCTTACACCCTAACATGAAAGACCCTCATGACTGCTCCCCACCCCACCCGCTGCTGAGAAGGGCAAGTGGGGGAATCTCTCAGAGATGCCTAGACTCTATTTCTTCCTTGCGGATGTGCTTTAAGTGATGCAGGGGCCGAGTGGGACACCAAGAGTAACCGCAGCCCAAGGGTTCTTGGTCCTTCACAGAGAAACAGCAGAACTGCTTCTCGGGAAAAGAATCTGGGGCTCTCATATGCATAGACTGGAAGGTGGGGTGGGGGCTGGTCCCCAGCTTTAGGCGTGGCTATGTGCGATTTTAAATGCTTGCTCTGTACGACACAAAAACAATGAACACAGAATTTGAGTCATGGCCGCTCTGGAATGGAAAAGGAGACACAGGAAGCAAAGGGGCACCATATAGGGGGATTTAAGCTTTTACATAGGGTATTAAGCTTAATGGTCTTTTTATATTAACAGAGAATGAGGAATATAAACCTACAAATGGACCAATGAAGAGAGAGTCATGTACCAAGGACTATTACTAATCCCTGTCGGAACATCTGCTAACCTTGGATCCACAAGGAAACATATACTTAGAGATTTGAAACAAACAAAATGTTTGTTTTAGTCAAGTGTGCCAAAGGTTAAGTTATCAGACAACCATGATAGCAAAACTTGATGGTGATGATAATGATCTAATACAATATATTTACCTATATTAATAATATAATATTAACTCTAGATATAATTGTGTTTAAATTATATGCTTTATTCTGCATCAATTAAGTCATCTCTTTTATAAATATGTACACATATGTATTTATAAAATATGCACTGTATACAAACATAACATAATATATAATTATGCATAACTGTGATATAATTATGTAACTTACACAAATATTTATATGTGAATGATACATTACAATTATAATTACATCTAGTATAAAAATATAATTTTCAGGATGATTTATATTCCTTTTCTCTCCACAATTATGTTCTTTCCCCGAAAGTCAAAACCTACAGCAACTCTCTAGCCCTCTAGTCTCTCTGCTCCTGCCCCCATTCCCTCTCTCCCAACTATTTGTTCTTCCTTCTTTCCTGACTTTTGAAGTAATGTCAGCTTGGTTCTTAAAACAAGAACAGCCCAAGGAAATAACAATCCATTGTTTCTCCATTCTGGAGAAAACTCGAGACTTCTGTTTGCTTTTCTTGCTCTGGTAAACATGATGCCACTGTTACCATGACTTATTCATAGATGTGAAAAACAGATACTCTCATTATTTGATGGACATATTTCTCCCTTCTTAAAATTGATCACCTCTTACTTGGGTAAAGTGATGCATGCCTATAAATTCAGTACTGAGGAGGTGGAGGCAGGAGGTCCATGTGAGTTCAAGGACAGCATGAGCTACAAGGTGAGTTTCTGGAGAGCCTGAGCTATGCACACAGGGCAGGGGAGACTCTTTTTTTATTTTTTTTTGATTGCTTAAAAAATGCATAAACAGTAGCCCAGAAAGGTAGTTGCACCTCCCTTGCTCTCAGGGCCTAAAATCCTCTCAAGAAGTGGCCTGGGCATCTGGTGCCTGGTGAGTAAGCAGAACCAGAGGCCCTGCCTAACCCCCCCCCCCCCAATCAGAACAGATTTGTCAATAATATCTCAGGCCATTTTTATAAACTCCGACACATGGAAACTCAAGGTTGAAACATTTTAAATGCCCTATTTCTGAACCTACTATAAGTACAAAACCATGGTCTTTGGAACAAAGACATATTCGGTTACGCTTTGACCTAGTGGCTTCTGACCATGCCATTGATGAAGGGTACGTGGATGTCTTTGTTAGGGTTACTATTGCTGCGATAGAACACCATGACTAAAAGCAGTGTGGGGAGGACAGGATTTGTTTCTTTCACCGTTCCATGCAACAGGCCATCATCAAAAGCAATGAAGGCAGGGACTCAAGCAAGGGCAGGGACCTGGAGGCAGGAGCTGATGCAGAGGCCATGGAGGAGTGCTGCTTACTGACTTGCTCATCATGACTTGCTCAGCCTGCTTTCTTATAGAACCCAGGACCATCAGCCCAGGAATGGCCCCACCCACAATGGACTGGGCCCTCCCCCATCGCTAATTAAGAAAATATCCCACAGGTTTTCCTATAGCCCAATCTCACGGAGGCATGTATCATGTTGGCATAAAAAAAAAAAAACAACCAGCTATCACAGTGGTGATCTCATGTAGACCTTTTCCTGATGTCATCTTTCTGCCAGGACCACAGCAGTATCTCTGACTGAGAGCCAAGATTTCTCCACCAACAGACGGGTCTCTTTAAACTCCCTTAGCTCTGCATCAGCTAGCCAATTACAAACTGCCCTGGCTTCAAGGACCTCCCTTCCACTCTCAGCATGTTCCCTGCAAACTTCTTTTGAGGTGGCCCCGAAGACCCCCAGCTCTCCTGAGTCTTCGCCACCAGCTACATCCTGCCTGCCCATTCCTTCGTTCTACTCAGCATCTATCTTTATGAGTTGAGTTTTAAAGCCTCTCCTTTGCCCTAGTGACATACACTACATTTTTTTATTTATCTCTGTGTGCACATGCATGTAGGCATACACATGTGCACCATGACACACATGTGGCAGACAACTTAGAGGAGTTAGTTCCTCCTGCTGTGTGTACACCCAGGGATCAAACTCAGAACATAGGGCTTGGCTGTAGGGGCTTTTACTGGGTCAGCCATCTCACCAGCTTTGACATATTCTTTCAAATGATACTCATATAGTTCTGTGTATATCATTATTTTGAAAAAATAAGCCACAAGTGCTTTTAGTTTTATTCCTCCCAATCCCCCTTTCCCATGTTAAAAACCACCATTACCTACTATATGACCTACTTGGTTTTCAGGATCACTTTTATAGTGCCAGGGAAAGAAGGACAGAACTTCAAAAGGCATCCAGGTTTCCAATTTTTTCACCCCCACCCCCAAAGAAACCCAGAGAAAGTGACAAGGTCCCAGATGCATTTGAAAACCAAGGGTTTGGTCCACAGAATTCTGCCTAAGGCCTTAGGATCTCTCTGCTGAAGCACACAACACAGTCCTTCGTTGTCTGTTTTACCATTTCCTCCGTATGTTGATTGCTTTTGATTCATTATACAACACAGAGTCCACGGGAACAAGTCAGTTTTCAAGAGAACAGAGGTACAATGAAATTAGATTCAAGTTTTGTAAATTTGCAGGTAGGAAAAAAATTTGCAGGGGACCAACAGGAGAAGACGCATGGTAGAGAAAAACAGAGGCACCGTTTGGAGTCTGCTCCCATTTCTATTCATACAAGCACCCGCCCCTTGAGCTTTCTCTGTCTTGCCCTTTCTCTTGACCAGGGTCTTGTCATATCTCACTCATGCCATGGGGATCTTGGGTTCATCGGGCAGAGAGCCATGTGACCTGAGGCCGAGTGAGTATGTCACTAGAGATGCAGCTTGCCACTCAATTCCTCTAAGCCTTGACCAGTTCAGACCTCAATGATCGCCCTCCTCTACTGTTTCCCGGGTAGACTATGGCAGGCTTTACTCTGGGCTATATGCGCATGAGACTCATTTTCAGGGTGAACGAAAGGCAAAGGCAAGTCCCTTCTTCCTCCCTTCTCCGTTTCCTTTTATTATTCTCATCCGCCTCTTGTTTCTACCTGGTATTTTTTCCTTGACCATTTCTCCCAATTTCTCTAATACTTTTATATTGACAAAACCACAAGTCCGCTCAAGCGATCACGACACCTATTGGAAAGAAAAAAAAATACCTCTAGTGGGCTATTTTGTTTTACCTTTGTTCAAAAGCGGTTCCCAATTGAGCAGTGACAGCCAGGACTCTGTAATCTATACATACACTTTAATCCTTCAAAGAACCAGCAGGGCCCGCATCAATCAAGAGCCTTCATCAACTTGTAAAAACAATATTTTGATTCAATCAGATTCAAAGCCCTGAAATTCTCAGCTAATTAATGCAAGGTCACTCGAGGGCCGTGCAATGGCGGCTGGAACAATGGTCAAATATTTACCCTGGGCACACACGCGCGCGCCTGCATCACCAGAGGACCAGGGTGATGGTCAAGAATAGCAAATCTACCTCTGGCTACCACAGGATTCGTGTAGATCAAGTATTGAGGTGATTATTGGAGGAAGGAACAAGGACACATGCGCTTTTCACCATCAAGAAGTGCAACAGGGAGACAGAAACAGCCAACACCCTGTTGACGATACAAACATTCCAAATAGCCCCAGAAGAGAGCCATCCTGTAGTGACCCTTCCAGAGGAGTCAGAATAAATGGCAATTTAAACTTTCATAAGTCAGCCAGTCCACAACATCTTTTAATTAAGTGTAGACCCTAATACACTTGGCTTGGTTTGCACGTGGAAACAACTGGAGACTCGGTGTAGGGAGAGACAGGCTATAGGAACACTTGGAAGTTGTACTGTATATGCTTCTATCTATAGGCAGCGTCTGGATATTTTAATACTTTTGTTACGTACAAAAGTACACAAAATTTACTCATTCAAACTCAGAAAGGGAAAGCATCAGGATGCCTCATTGCTGATGAAAATAGCAGTTTGTTTTTCTTTTTTTTTCCTTTTTTAAATTTTTCCATTCAAAAATTTACACTTCCTCCCCTCCTCCCATTCCCCTCCCGTTTCCCCACTTACCTTCCACACCCTCCTCCCTCCTTAAGAGAGGGCAGGGTACCCTGACCTGTGGGAAGTCCAAGGCCCTCTCTCCTCCATCCAAACCTAGGAAGGTGTGCATCCAAATAGACTAGGGTCCTAAAAAGCCATCACATGCAGTAGAAACAGGTCCCAGTACTATTATCTATGGCTTCTCAGTCCACCCCCATTGGCAGCTTTCTATGAATTTTATTAATTGTATGAGGATTAGCAAATGCATCTGTAGGAAGGAAATAAGGTAGTTGTATTCATGCCCAGGTCAAATAGCAAACCCACTCCAAGTTAAATGGTATGGTTGCTTCAATAATCCTAGACACAGTGGCCATGCTTTGTGGAGAATTAGCTACCCCTGGTTAGCCATGACCAGGGCATATTAAGCACAAAAGTAGTGTCTGAGGATGCAGATCACAAGTTTTCTGATGACTGAGCCCTCTGACTGCCAAAAGTCCCTGGGCCCAAACTGCTGAGCAATGAATGTGCTACCCTCGTCGCACAAACATAAAAATCCTTGGAATCGTAGGGTCCCGCCAAGATTATTTTTGCTCAGTGTTGCAGTTGGTCTACCTGGGGCTACTTGAAAAAACATTTTGACTGAATTAAATAGGTACTTCTGCCAGACAACCGAGTTGATTGATTTTTTTTCCCTAGTGTATTAACTGGTTATTTTGATTTTTTTGAATTGACTTTAAAATGCTTACGAAAATTACAAATTTTCATAATTTTACCACCAAGAAGGCCTTAAGAAATCACCAAGGTTGTCATCAAAGGTGTGCAGGTGTTCAATGAGAAGAATCAAGGTGAAGAATGGGTACATTAAATACGTTTGGGAAACACTGAGTCGAAGAGGTTTAATCATTTCATTGCTTCCTAGTTTGCCACAGAATTTCCCAACGACGTGAAAGGCTATTCAGGAAAATAAACAGTATTATTCTAAAGGATGACTGTGTAACATCCATCCACAGTTATAGTCAACACAGAAGCTCTCTGCCCTTCCTCCCCTAGACCAGAATTCCAGGAAACAAGTTTGGAAACACTATGATATAGGACTGAGCATATAGACAGAGGGACGGATATGAAATAAGTAATATGTCAAACCACTGGGCTTCCTCAATGGTTTTTAGGAAGGAAGAACTGTTTATTATAATCTAGGCACACGCCTACAACCCTGATGAAGGAGTGGTTCCTCTCTGTGGGTATATTCTTTATACGAAATGCATTGATTCCTTCCAAATTCCTGTTTCTGTTAACAATTGACCACAGCAGTCAGGAGCCAATCTTAATTATTTCTACAATGACACCTCGGTTATGTAGTGTGATTCTGATTCTGTGCTGTCATTTAAAATTGTCTTATTTCCAGGAATAAATTATGTGCTCATTACATAAAGAGACCCTTATTATCTTCAAACAGAACCCAAGGATTCATTGGAAATGTTTAAATTGTAGCAATGAATTTTTACAGTGTTATATTCCTATGGTTGTCAATTCTAGCATAAGAGCTGCAAAGGGTTAATATGTGCTTTATCATCAGAGTAACTGATGATATAAGCATATCATCATAATATAATCATATAAGACATCATATGACAATCATAAGACAATCATATAAGCTTTGAACAAGTTTGCCATGCACTATATATTCTTCCTTTGCCTTTTATGCCCACACTGTTGTTGCTGAAACCATTAATTTTTCAAAACAATAACAATAACAATACAAATGTTCTATGAAACAAGATATCAATCTAGACAATGACTAGGATCTAGCAGGTGAATATAACCACAGCACAGTGTAGAAAACAGGCAAAGAACAACAGTATCAGTGACCCTATAAGTGTGATCTTTTCCCTCATGAAGTTCTGGAGAAGCTTCAATATAAAGACTAGGCCACATGAAATGGGACCCTAAGACTATGGTCTCCGCAATAGCTATGACTCAGTCTTTGAGTGATACGTGACCTTCAAAACATGAAGGTTTTGCATATTTTCTCCTTAAACTCTCCAAATGGGCATACAGCTCATTCTTACAAATTTTCCGCGCTCTTCAGCATCAATAAAGGGAGACAGGGACTTGAGTCTGTATCTAACAAGGACCATTTTGTTACCCAGGTTCCCCACCCTGATCCAACTCTTGCCTTAGAGGGATGTTCAGGACTAGGCGCTCTGTGAATCTCTGCTCAGTGCTGTATTGGTATAACAGAATGTGTGTCATCTTGCTAAACCAAATATAAAAGCCTCTGGAGCTCATTTCTTGCACCATGTACTACTCTTAGGACACAGATAGATAAACCACAACTGTGGGCTTGTGGGAAGCGTGTACAAGCCGTAGTCCTCCTAGCAGGATCTGACAGAAGGTACTAGAGGGAAAAATGTCAACATTCTGTGTCACATTGATCCTTCTCTTCATTCTGTGGCCATATTTATATTCCATGCCACCCCAGAATGTGAGTGTGTGACATCTACTCCCACTGAAGTCATTCCATTGGAACAAACCTAAAAAAACCTCAACTCAACAGTGTTTTCAAAATCTACAACTAGTCTTACAAGGAGAAAGAGGTACTAGAGAAAAAAATCATACTGGAAACTGGAGAGTTCATCACATAAGCTGCGCTGGAGATAGTATAGTAGGTTAGGGAAAGTGTCTCATAGTTAGGACTCTGGTGAGTTAGATTTCAATGGTAAGGGAGAGACAGAAAATAAGTTTGAAGGTTCATCATACTATGGAGTTAAAATAACCCTCATGGAATTTGTGGACTTCAGACTGCTCATCCTTGGTGACAACCAGACAACAATGAAATTTTACCATCCTCGAATAGGGAGATAATAAAATTTATCTATACCTGGGATTTGGACAGGAAAACAAATGGCAGTTGTATAGGAAGAGCAAATCATAGAAACGGATGTACTACAACATCCTTCTAGACAGACATGCTCCAATCTAGTCCATAAATAACCCACACAAAAATAATCAATTGAAATTTATAGTTCGACAAGAAAAATAATCTACCTTAAAGAAGAATTAGCAAATCCCATTAAACAGAAAATCAGGAACTTCCAAAGCTACTAAAAAAACAATCTGATGCTGATTATATTCTGATAGAGACTGGACAGGTATCGATGGATACAAAATGATTAAAGACATACAGGAAAGATTATAAAATACAAGAAAAGAGTAATTCACCATGAAACATGAGCAGGCAATGCAAAGCGAAATAAATACAATATTTTTTAATCGGAAAAACCTTAACTTTGACATTGAAATATAAATATGCCAAAAGCAGGCAAAAGTGTGAGTGGGTTGACAACAGAAGAGGAACTGGTGGACCTGAAGAGACAGCCAAAGAAACTGGTCAAGAGCATCATGCTTGCATCAGTTACATTTGAATCCCTATAACAGTAACACCTGTGAGGATCAGCTGAAGAAGAGAAAGATCTATTTCCGCCCCTGAATGCAGTGTTTTAATCCATCCTAACAGGGAGGGCACAGTGGCAGGGGTGACTTCATCTGTGACAGCGGTACTTGCGGTAGTACTGTTCACATGGCAAGGATCAGGAAGAAGAGCACACATAATGTTCAGACTCTAGCTCTTTACCAGTCTCCTTACATCACCTGGGCTTCCACTGCAAAAGGTTCAACAGCTCCCCCAAGTGTGACCAGCCCCTGAGGAACAAGTGTCCAAAGCGTGAGCCTGTGGGGAAAAGTCAGATTCAATTCACGATGTTGCATCCCTGGCCACAAAGGCTCACGGCCACTCTGAAATGCATTTGGCTCAGTTATAAAACTCCCCGAATCTTAAGTTTTATTACCATTCAAGGGTCCTTGCAGGGACTCCAGGCACACGCTTAGCCAAGCCAATATAAATCAAGAAGAAAGGTGAGTCAAATATATAGTAGTATAGAGCAAACATTCCCATTCTCAAGAAGGAAACAAGAAGAGACCGACCAAGGAGAGATTGGATTAAAGCAAGATTCAAACCTAGCAAGGCAAACCCCCAATCCTGTGGCACCATGCCCTGTGTCCAGGAGCATGGTGCATGGTAGAAGCCTTGATGGATTTGAGAACCCTAAGTTCTCAAATCTGTTATTTAAAGCCCATGTGCCTGGTTTCTAAGGCTGGCTCTGCATGGTGGCTGCAACTGTGCTAGACAGAAGTCCACACTCTGTCTTCCCCAACACCCCAGAGTTCCACACGTGACTTAGGTTTTACCTTACAATCCTCCCAGTTACGAGGCCTTGTGAGCTGTCACCATGCTGAGTGGACATTTCTGTTCCTGTGAGTAACCTCAGTAAACGACTGGTTCACCAGGTTGGACTTCGGTGGTACCCTTACTTTGGTCTGTCACTAGTTCTTTGTCTGGGGTGAGAACATCGCATACATCTCTCCAGAAACAGTGTCATACCCCAGCACATCTAAAAACTTAGAGATAACTATACGAAGCACTCACCTGGCTGTAAGTTATTAAAAATGACCCCCAAGATAAAAAACTAATATTCCTATAAACATTAAAAATAAAAATAATAGTTGAGTCAGTGATAAAAAAAAACTCTTCCTATGGCAAACTGAAGCCTTCAATAGCTTACCAATAAGTTTTACCAAATAACCCGGAAACAAATAATTTAATAATATCAACTATTTTAAATTACAAGCAAAGGAAACAGACTCTGATTAATATCATGAGAAAGTTGATGCCAAACCATTATAAGAATATTATGACAAAATAAAAAAAACAGAATACATCACTGGAAAAAAGTAGATAATACTAGATAAAGTACAAAATCAAGCTGCATATAAAAATGATAAAATATATCAAGGATAACATACTCCCTCAAATACAAAGTTTATCTAGGAAGTACTCAACTTCATATGGAAAATCAAAAAACCCAGGATAGCCAAAACAATCCTGTACAATAAAAAAAAAAATTTCTGAAGGCATCACAATCCCTGACTTCAAACTCTACTATAGAGTTACAGTATTGAAAACAGCCTGGTATTGGCATAAAAACAGACAGGAGGACCAATGGAACTGAATGGAAGATCTGGGTATTAATCCACACACTTTCAAACACCTGATTTTTGACAAAGAAGCAAAACATATCAAATGGAAAAAAGGAAGCATATTTAAACAAATGGTGCTGGCATAACTGGATGTCAACCTGTAGAAGAATGAAAATAGACCCATATCTACCACCATGCACAAAACTCAAGTCCAGAAGGATCAAAGACCTCAACATAAAGTCAACCACACTGAACCTCATAGAAAAGAAAGTGGGAAGTACATTTGAACACATTAGCATAGGAGACTACTTCCTAAATAGAACCCCAACAGCACAGATACTGAGAGAAACAATTAATAAATGGGACCTTCTGAAACTGAAAAGCTTCTGTAAAGCAAAGGACACAGTCAACAAGACAAAACACCAGCCTACAGAATGGGAAAATATCTTTACCAACCCCACATCAGACAGAGGTCTGATCTCCCAAATATACAAAGAACTCAAGAAATTGGCCATCAAAAAAACAAAAAAACAAAAAACAAGTAATTCAATAAAAAAATGGAGTACAGACCTAAACAGAGAACTCTCAACAGAGGAATCTAAAATGGCTAAAAGACACTTAAGGAAATGTTCAACATCCTTAGCCATAAGAGAAATGCGAATCAAAACAACTCTGAGAATACGTTTTACACCTGTAAGAATGGCCAAGTTCGAAAACATTGATAACAACTTATGCTGGAGAGGTTGTGGAGTAAAGGGAACACTTCTGCATTGCTGGTGGGAATGCAAGCTGGTGCAGCCCCTCTGGATATCAGTGTGGCAATTTCTCAGAAAATTAGAAAACAACCTTCCTCAAGACCCAGCAATATCACTTTTGGCTATATACCCAAAGCATGCTCAACCGTGCCATAAGGACATGTGCTCAATTATGTTGATAGCAGCATTGTCTTTCATATCCAGAACCTGGAAACAACCTAAACACCCTACTGACTGAAGAATGGATAAGGAAAATGTGGTACATTTACACAATGGAGTACTACACAGCAGAAAAAATAATGACATCTTGAAATTTGCAGGCAAATGGATGGAGCTAGAAAACATCATATTGAGTGAGGTAACCTAGACCCAGAAAGACAATTATCACATGTACTCACTCATAAGTGTTTTTTAAACATAAAGCAAAGAAAACCAGCCTACAAATCACAATCCCAGAGAACCTAGACAACCATGAGGACCTTAAGAGAGACATATATAGATCTAATCTACAAGGGAAGTAGAAAAACACAAGATGTTCTGCATAAACTGGGAGCATGGGGACCTTAGGAGAGGGTTGAAGGGGAGGGGAGAGGCAGGGAGGGAAACAGAGAAAAATGTATAGCTCAATAAAAATCAATTTAAAAAGAACAAATAAATTATTTTAAAAAGTTAAATATGATAAATATATCAAGGATAAGATACTCACTCTGTCAAATACAAAGTTTATCTGATTCTAGGAAGGGAATTATTTCTTAATTCATACTGATGGGCTAAAAAGGTGGTATGATTTACTCAGTAAATTAAAACAGAAATTAATTCAACATTTATTGAACATCCTTTGGTTGATAAAAAGGCATTTACCTATAGCAGACCTCCCACCAAAGGAAAAATACTGAAAACTTCCCATCAGCAGCCAGGAGTTAAGGAAGCTTGCCCTGTGTTCCACTCACATTCAATAGTACATTGGAGGGCACAGTTGGTACAAAAAGAAAATAAAAGTATAACGATAGTTGAGGCAAAAAAATCCCTATGGTCATGAAGATAAAAAAAAACTCAATATAGAAATTATTAGAGTTCAAAAGACAGTAATACAAAGTTATGTTGGAGCAAAACACAGGAAACAGTTGGTTTTCCATATCATTCAGCTAGAAGTTATTATTTGAGCAAAATTAAAACTCAAAAAGTTATCGTTGAAAAAGAATAAGTCAGATATAGTACACACAGCTGCAGCCTCAAACAGCTGGAGCAGGAGAATCTCTGGAGTTTGAGGCCAGCCCAAAATACATAGTAAGACCCTGTCTTAGAGTAAAACGGTAGTAAAAAAAATAAAACAAAACCACAATGCAATTAAATAATGCATGTAGATGCTTCTTGAAATAAGTGAAAAGATCTAAATAAATAGAAAACTCTGTGCATTTGAAGATGGGATGGCTCAGCAGCAAAAACAAACAAAACCAAAACAAACAAAACGAAAACAAACCAAAGTTAACTTCCCAAACAATCTCCGGATTCCAGGTAACCTCAATGGAAAGAAATTTCTTCCAATAGGAATTTACTAGTGGAATTCACAACAATTTATACAGAATTAGAAGACATAACTTGCCTTAACAGATTTTTTTATAAAGCCTTACCAATATAGAGTTAGGTTAGAAGATAGGACGGCCAAATGAACAAAGTTGGGACTAGAGAAGTTACAGATATTTGGGGATTGCCTAACTCGTGCCAAAAAAGCAACTTTTCAATGAAAGGTGTTGGGACCATTGGCTACCCATGTGACTACAGATGAAACTGGACTCTATATGCAAACTATAAACCATTAGTAATTCTTAAAGACACACTGAAAAAAATAACAAAATGAAAAGTTTTATTCTTAGAAACAACAGCATTTTTCAATATTTCACTTGAAAAAAATCATAAGGAAACCAGAAATACTTAGTGATAAATGGCATGCTATGTCCTACCAGCGTCTGCAGAATATATGTGTCCCCCAGTCTGGACTGAAGCCCAGTCCAAGAACACGTATGACCTCCATTCTGTATAGTCACATAAGGAAAAATCTAAACATCTAAATCAGGACCTTAGAGTAGGAACTGGAGGAGAAGTAAAGATGGCTCCCATAACATACAACATAATCTTGTTTATAATTTTAGTTTTTCCTAGCTCTGGGGTCCAGAAGTTTGGTCTTACATCAAGGTATAGGAATTAGCAATGGCTCTTCTGGGAGCTTTGGAAAATCTGTTTCATACCTCTGCCTTGCTCATGTTGGATCACACACTCCCAAGTCCTCTAACTTGCTGTGCGGTACCTGAGTCTCTTCTCTCACCCCCCACAGGCTTTTCTGCTTGTCTCAAATTTCCCTCGATTTTCTTTCAGCGGATACCAGTCATTGAATTCAGAGGCTACCAGTTTACTCAGAGTCTAGGATGGTCTCATAACAAGATCTTCAACTTAAATACATTGAGAAGGTCTCTATTTCACAGCAAGGTCATACTGACTGGGTCCTGGTATCATGGTTTGAGCAAAACCCTTGGAAATGTTCATTAAGTCCAGAGGGGATGTTCATATGAAGCATGCAACCGTTCTCTGCATCTTTACCTGAGACCAGTGCCTTCACCAAAACCGAGGAGCTAAAAACATGGTGAAGGTGGAGGGGATAGATTGTCATCTGCAACAGAGAATGTTGTCTTCTAAAGCACAGAACCATCCAGAATAACAGATAAATAACTGCAAGTAATGCAAATATTCGGTATTTTTGCCAGGCATAAGATCAACTCCAAAAAATGAATGGTATTTCTCTACTGACAATAACCAATAAGAAAACAGAACAGAACCAGGCGGTGGTGGTGCACACCTTTAATCCCAGCACTTGGGAGGCAGAGGTAGGTAGATCTCTGTGAGTTTGAGGCCAGCCTGTTCGACAAAGCTAGCTCCAGAACAGCTAGGGCTGTTAAACAGAGAAACCCTGCCTCCAAAAAACCAAAAGAAAAAAAGAAAATAGAATAGAAAATAAGATGTTGTTCACAATGCAATAGCACCCAAAACCGAAAGAATATCGAATAACAAACCTGACAAAAAGACTAGGTCCTAAGGAAATGTGGAAATCATTCAGTTGCATTAAAGAACCTCAGGCAGATTCAAATAAGAGAGGCATTCTGTCTATGGATATAAGAATCAAATATCATTAAGATATCAACTGCCCCCAAATTAGCCTGAAAACTCCCTCATTTTCAATTAAAATGGCAAAAGGATTTCTTAAAGGCATCACTATAACTTGACCATATTTTTATCAAAATAAATATTTTATACAAATATGAGAGTCATTTTGCACATATACGTGCACAGGTCTCGGACTACAGTTAGTGTGGTTCATTACCAGAATAGTGATACCAATCAGTGGAAGAGGAGCAATGCTTCCTAAATGGCCTGAAAATATTAGTTGAATGGAAGAAGAAAAACATCATATGAAGCCCTAGATCATACTGTGGGTAAGAGTGACTCCTGTGTGGACTAGGGTTGGAGAACGAGAGTTACAAGTATGACCTACCGGAGGAAGACAGAAAGGAAGAATATAATGTCAGGGAAGAAAGAAGGAATCATAGAGCTGAGTAATGAAAGCTATTGGCAAAGTCTGAAACTTCACGGATTTGATATGAAGATGATGTCATGAACAGTCCAACGTGGAAAACGATAGAAATCCAGCAGGAGGAAATATGGGCAAAGGAACAGAGTAGGCAGTTCAAGGAGACGGAGGATCTGAATGTTAGTAGGGACACTGTCCTCGTTTGCTCTCTACTGCTGTGATAAACACCACGAACAAAAGCTACCTGAGGAGGAAATGGCTTATCTCATCTTCCGGCTCGGCTCACTACCCATCATGAAGAGAAGTCAGGCGGAAACTCAAGGCAGAAGCCTGGAAGCAAGAAGCAAAGCAGGGACCATGGAGGAGCACTTTGCATTGGCTTACTCTTCCTTCCTCTGACTTACTCAGCTACCTATCTTAGAGAACATAGGCCCACTTGCCTAGGGATGACACAGCCCACCGTGCACTTGGTTCTCTCACACCAGTTCTCATTAATAAAGCACCACCAGCCAATCTCTTTTGGACAGTTCTTCCAGTTGAAGGTTCCCTCATTCCTCACCCCAGATGACTGGATTCGTATCAAGTTGATAGCTGATGCTAACTATGACACATAGGAAGATACAATCTTACCACTAATAAATAAATAAAGAGTTTTAAGACAACACTGGGATACCTTTTATACCTGTCACGGGGCAAACGTTAGCAAACCCAGTAATAAGGATTGACAACAACGGGCCCTCACGGACGTATGCTGGGGGCACTAAAGGGAGGACCCGATGGAAACATCTGCAGAGCATCTGGGCCGCTGGCATCCTTGTAATCCGTGGGCATGAGTCAGCGGTTCCATTTCTCTGCAATACCCCCGGGAAGCTTCTGCGCGGGCTGCTCAGCATGGCTGCTGTGCAAGCAGGAGGCATCTCGCAGGAAATTCCCACTTCAAGTAATGGAGCTCATTATCTTCCTTCCCCTCACAAAAATAACTCCCCCCACCCTGCACCCCTTTTTCTGTTAACATCACCAGTTACCTAAGCTAAAGATTGCTTACCTGACCATTAATCATCTTAGTTATTTCTGCCTCCACTCTGCTCTTCCGGGTCAGCACAAGCCATGGGCTGGATAATGGCCTCCAATGTCCACCAAGGACTTCTTGGTCATTAAACCCCGTGGGCGATGTTCAGTCCTTAGTCTACTTGACCTCTCACCTCCAACTTAAGAAGCTGCAACTCTCAAAGCATCATTCCTTTCTACACTATGACACCATTCTCTTCCATGCCTCCGATCTCCCTGGCCACGTTCTGGGCTCTCTTTGGCCTGCCATTCATTAATTGCTTGTGCTGGCTTCTGGCCAAGGTCCTCTTCCATTTTGATTCCATCCACACTTCCTGGGTGATACATCTACTCCCCCGCTCTTCAATTACAGCTAATACGCTGATGGCGTGACACTTATCTGAGCCCAGATATCTTGACCGATATCCAAATTTATCTCTCTTTATTGGATATATCTTTTTAAATATCTCCTAAGAGCTTCAAATTCATTTAAACCGAATCCAGCATCTCCCCAAGCCCTGTCTGTTCTTCACGCTGATCACTACCTCACTAAAGGATGCATTTCATTACCTGTGCCTGAGGGTCATCTGGGGCACCTTCCTTTTCCTCCTAGCGACATTTCTTCTTCAGCCTCCAGTCCCAGTGGAAGATGTCTCACTGGAGATCTCCAACCAAATTCCTACACTCTGTCTCCACTGTCCATGGTTACAGCAACACATCCCCAATAATCATTTTCTAATCTCTTCCCTGCCAGACGATCAGAGAGGGTCTTTCTAAACTGCCACTCTTCCTGCGACATTGCTTCCATGACAGAACTCCTGTCTTCTGTTCTGCTCCATTTCTGACCCCTCCCCATTTCTTCCTGTAATGTATGGTGATTATCTGACTGGCTCCTTACTTCTTATAGAGAATACCCCCTCAGTTTCTGCTGATGGCCAAATGAGCCACCTTCCCATTGCTGTGACCAGATGCCTGCCAAGGAGTGACTTGGGAGGAGAGATATTCCTTTGAGCCCACAGTGTCCAGGCCACTATATTAGAGAAAGCAGGGCGGTGGGTGCAGCTTGCAGCTGGACAGTGGGACCCACCCACTCACATCAGGGTGCATCAGGAAGCAGAGCAATGGGAATGCTGACACTTATCTGAGCTGCAGCTTTTATTCATTCTGGGTCTGCAGCCACTGGGAGAGCGCCACCCATGTTTAGGGCATGTTTTTCTTCCCTAAACCTCTCTGAAAACACTTCCGTAGACATTTCAAGTGATCCTGAATTCAGTCACATTGACATTGAAGATTAACCATCACATGGCCATAGCCCCAAAGTCTTAAAGAATGCTACCCTTACCATCCTTTTTACTGTTTTCATTTCCACTGTAACTTAGGTGGCATGCTTTTAAAAAATGTTTCCCGTTATTATGTTAAGCATCTCTCTGAAATTCTCATTGTACCAATATAGTAGCTTATCATAATAGCCAAGTCTTACCATCTATTTCTTATGCACTGGGCATTAAGTTTCAAGCAGAAGAGAACATTACAATCAGACCTACTACAATTCCTCAGTTATCTAGAAGATAGTATCTATGTGTAGCGTAGTTGAATGAATGAATGCATTCTTCATACGTCTGCCATATTAATTCTACTTAAAACATGCAGCTCAGCACATCACCTTCCTTCAGTTCCTGCGCTGAACAGAGGGCAACCAATCTACTGGGCATTCATGGTCTCCTGGATCTGCCCCTGCGATTTTCTGGTTGTCACCCCCAGCACATGTTTTATTCTCCAAACAATTCATATTTTGTGTGGATTTGCCCCAGTGATTTTCACTACTGGTTCCTGGCTCAGGCTGTTTCTCATATGCTCTCACTATATTCCTTCCATACGTCTCAACCTACCTCTCGCTCTCAAGCCAGCCACTATAATACCTACTCCATAGGAGCTTCTCCTGAGGGTTTCCGATTACATTACTAGGGAACTGCTGGAGCCTTGGCCTCTAGTGCAGCTCAGAAGTAGAGTGGGGGATACTAAGGGAAAGCCAGGTCCTTAGGACTTCCCTGGAGGTGACTCTATGAACACTGAGAAAGTCATTGATATGTATCTGCCTTTACTTTCTCATGTTCGCTCCTCTCCAGATGTCCCCCAACTCCAGACAGCTCCATGGTTCCATCCAAACTAAGCCATGCCAGTTCTGCCACCCAAATCCCATGCTGCATCACTTTCATGTCATTGACCAAGAACAGGAGCTATAGCTTTTGTAATCATTAGCTCACATCAACTGTTGTTACCTGAACTGGGCCCCAAAAGACCAGGCTTATCAATTAGTGCCCTACTCATCACCTTGGAATTACTGGCTATTGATAGATTTAGGGAAACATTTAACTGTCTTTAGTTGTGTGCCCTCTGCTGAGTCCACCCAGTTTCAATATGTAGCTCTAAACCCACAGTCAGATGACCCTGGTGGATCTTGGTGGGTCACACAAATCAAAGAATTTCTAAGAATACACTTTGGTGCTTTAAAATGTGAAGATATCTTCAAAGTAAAATCAAGAGAATAGAAAGCAAATTACCAAAATAGATGGCAACATCATATTTAGATCCAAAGAGTGAAGACTTGTAGAATAAACATCTGGGTATAAAATCAGTATGACAGGCTCAGGGGAAACTGACTTTGGAGAGAGGGAAGGGAAGGGGAGGTAGGGAGCAAGAATTAGTTCAAATCAATATAAAATGATACCACCTTAAAATCACAGGCAGCAGGGCCTGGAGAGATGGCTCAGGAGTTAAGAGCACCAACTGCTCTTCCAAAGGGCCTGAGTTAGATTCCCAGCACTCACAAGGCAGCTATAATTGTAACTCCAATCCCAGGGAATCTGATGCCCTCTTCTGGTCTCCACGGGTACCAGGCATGCATGTGGTACACAAACACACCATGCAGGCAAAACACCCATACGCATAAAATAAATAAATTATAAAGAAAGAAAAGGGATTTTTAAAAACCTGCGTGGCAGGTCCCAAAACTCAAATTTTTTTATTCTAAAATAATGCTTTACTTATTTAATCCTGGAAGGCATAAAAAAGTTGGATCACAGAGAAAAATCTACCTCAAGGGCTGTCCAGACTATAAATTTGACAAAAAAAAAATAGAAGCTGCTATTTTTCAATGAACTTAATTTGATAGCTACAGGATGCAAACATTTCCCCTTTATGAAGAGTTGTCATAGTGCTGGGTGAGGGTGGGGAAAGGGGGGAAATGAGGAGGGATGATCAAAGTCCTTCCCCTGATCTCCTCTTTTACATAACCCCCTCTCCTAAAAAAAGAAATACTTCCAGGAAGAACTTCTATGGCTTAGTCAAATCTTTCCCCTAGGATTCCTCTAAGATTACTAATCTCGACTGCTTCCACCAGCTCCCTTTACTCTCCTTGGGAAATTAGTTTACAAATATCACCATCTGATGGCCATAGATAGCATACAAGTCCATAGAAAAAAGATAAATACTGCAATAAAAAAGGCGTGGGAAGAAGGACATGAATGGATAGCTCTCAAAGGTAACCCAATTGGTTGATAAATCCATAAAATTAAATATAATTAAAACACTGGGATGTTCTTTAATCAGATTGTCAAAGATTAAAAATAAAAGAATATTGAAAGTCAGTGAGATGCACTCTTATAGAGAGCTAATAAAAAAACATGAATTGATCCAGACTTCAGAAGAACTTGAAAAGGGATTTTACCCAAGGAAAACAAAAATCCCCGCATTGTGTCAAAGCATTATTTACTAAATGAAGAAACTAAGGTAAGCTACATGGCCAATCCTAGGACAAAGAATGGCAAATGTTATTATAAATTATGCTAGCAATGATAAAATGGACTATCTTATCATTAATGTTATTATTAAAAATTTAGTCAGTTAAGGCTTAAAAGATAACACAGCAGTTAAAAGTGTTGACTGCTCTTGCAGAGGAATCAGGTTTGGTTCCCAGGCCCTACAGAATGGCCCATAACCATCCTTAACTCCTGTTCTCAAAGACATTTTCTCCTGGCATACATAGGTACTGTATGCATGTGGTATACATATACACATGTAGGTCAAACTTAGGCATATAAAGTTTTGAAAGTGTGGTCAATTACTCAAATACTTTCTCATGCCATAACAGAACAGTAGGCTAGTATAATCTTAATATTGCTTTAAATTATCTTATGTAATATATATATACATGTATATTATATGTAAATAGCATATTTTCATATTATATGTCAAGAAAACAGGAATGATAGATACATTGGAATGGTACTTCTAGTGACTGGGCAGAAAGACTACAGTTTTGTGTGAGTGTGTGTGAGAGAGTATATGTGTATATATGTGTATGTATGTGTGTGTGGCGAGTGATTGTGTTTGTGTGGCACAGACACACATGTCAGGGGATAAAAGTGTAGGAGCCAGAAGAGAACCCTTGGTATCCTGCGCTAACACTTTCTGGCTTGTGTCTTTGAGAGAGGGTCTCTCACTGAGCCTGGAAGGGTCTCCCACAGAGCCTGGAGCAAGTCAGCCAGCCAGCCCTGCCTGTGACTCGCCAGTCTCCACCCTCAATCAGAGTGCACAGCTACATCTGGCTTTGTATGTGGTTATCGGGATTCAGACTTGGGTCCTCATGTTCTCTTAGCAAGCACCTTTACAAACTGAGCCATCTCCCCAGCCCTGGAACTTTAAGTGGCTCCTCCTTTCCCTCCAGGTTTGCTGTGTTTGGTTACTGGCTATCATCCTGGAATGACATCTCAAATGAACGCCATGTTTCAAAGAGGAGGAAAAAACACTCACCTAAATTGAGCAGAATGTTGCCCGCTGTGTAGGATGCACCTGAGCTAGCCTGGAAAACATCTGGAGCAATCAGGAGCCCCTGGGTATGGTCTGATCTTGACGGGGAGGACAGGAAAAATGCCTGACTCCGATGTGTTCTATGACACACCAATGTTAATCACTGCAATTGGACATTTCTCTCAAAATTGCTTTCATTTTATTTAATTTTTAAATAATGTCATATATGAGTAAGTTGTATATATTATTTTTATGTCTCCATCTTTCTCCTCCAATGCTTCCTATCTCAATCCCTCATTTTATTATTTCTTATTTATTAATTAAATATCTTCACTTATTTTACATCCCGACTGCAGTCCCCCTCCCCCCCACACACACACTACACCTCTACCTCCTCAATCCACTCCTTCTCTGTCTCTGAGCATCAACAAAGCTTGGCACATCAAGTTGAGGCAGGACCAAACTTCTCCCACTGCATCAAGACTGGGCAAGGCAATCCAGCATGGGTGGTTTTCAAAAGTCAGCTCAAGGACCTGGGACAGGTCCTGACCCCGCTGCTAGGAGCCCCACAAACAGACCCAGCTACACAGCTGTCACACACATGCAGAGGGCCTAGGTCAGTCCCATGCAGGCTCCCTAGCTGTTGGTCCAGAGTCCATGAGCTCCAATGAACCCTAAGTGGATCATTTTAAAGCCCTCTGCCTCGGTAGGCTGAGAGAAGTCCATCTTCCAAATGTCTCACACACTTTTTGAGTCAGGTTGCTTCGTGTAGCTTTGCGGACTCAGTTTTCTCGTGCGTGGGAGAAGAAACTGCTGCCTCTTTTTTGACTTCCTACCAAGGTCTCGCTCAGCTTTAAACCTTGCCTGAACTCTGCTGCGACTAAAAAAATAAAAATGAAATAAGAGAAGGAATCAGTGGTTTCGGCTGAGGAGCGTCCAAGAGAACTTCATCTTGGGAAGCGCCTTCTGGGGACCAATGTGCTCACTCCAACACTTTTAAGCCTCTCAAAACGGAATCATTTCTAGACAAAAGTCACAGAAGCAAACAAGAGAAAAAGGAATTCAGTGGAAGCCAGAGAGAGAAGGAAATGAAAGGTGAGCGCCAGGTTTTTGGTTCTAAGTACGCAAGCGAAAGCTTTGTGTCTGGTGTCCTGAAAACAATTTCATGGCGGAAACCAGACACTATGGCCGGGTCGCCTCTGCCGTTCCATCGCTATGTCTAACCTGAGCCTCAAATTAAGTCAGGATTCCAGGCATAGCTGGCATATTTGGGTTTGTCTGGGTAAGCTGAATGGTCAAATGGTATTAACCAAATTCCTACAGAGAGTTAGAAAGGGGCTAGGAAAGGGAAGAGGAGAGCTGATGCCTTTATTAGGGGGGTCAAAAGGCTAATGGATGTGGTGGTAGTGGAGGAGTTCAGGACATGATAGGGAGGACGGGTGGACTGATGAGGGGCTGCACAGGGTGGGAGCACTAAATATTCTCTTAAAGGGCCAGATGGCAACCATGCTGAGCTCTACAAACAAGAGGGAAAACCAGATATTCTACAGATACTTATGAAACCGTTTCAAATGTAGAAGCCATCCTTAGCTCGCAGAGTCTATTTTAAAAACAGACTGGTTTGGGCTCTCATTAGCTGATACCTGGGAGAAAATACAGTCCTGGGCTAAGAGCAAGGAGGTTTGGAAGGGCTGAGGAGACGGCTCGGGGTTGGATTGATAAAATGCTTGGTCAAGGTCACCCTCAAAATCTCAAGGCTGGTGAGACAGAGGCAGGTGGGCCCTTGAAGCTCACTTGTCAGCCAGCTTAGGTCAACTGGTGAGTTCAAGGATCAGTGAGAGACCATTGACCTCTGGCCTCCCCAGACAAGTACACACAGATGCATGCACACCTGCACACCCCCCTACACACACACAGACACACACACAAAGAGTGAGGGCGCCTCAGTTTCACTTTCTTCTTAGTGATTTTAATCAAATCCGTTCTTTACCGACAAAATGGGTAAGATGTTTTACACCGTAATTACACACCGCCGCCACTGGCAAAGGTCCCATGAAAAAGTAAACACGAAAGAACTAACTGATTTCAGATTTCTGTTCCCACAGGTAAGTGTCACGGTGGCACCGCTATTTACAGTCAGGTTTCATCAGGACACACCAGACCGGGTCATCTCAAATGAGCACCAGCTTCCATGAAGAGAGGGGTGAGGGCAGGCTTCATCAAGACGACACAGGGAAGGGCATCACAGGCTCCACTTAAAATGGGAAAAACCCATTTTTAACCTAGCCCCGGTGGGTGGAAACGGGCAGATGTAGGGGTGGGGGCTGTTGTCTAGGTAGTCTAGATGAAGCAGGGAGCTCTGGGCTCAGTGAGTGGAGAGCAACAGAGGAAGACATCCAATGTGAAATTCTCCCCTGACACTCATGTGTGAGCGCGCACGCGCGCGCGCGCACACACACACACACACACACACACACACACACACACACACACACACACACGATAATGCTTTTGTAAAATAATGGAGATCAGATATATGAAAAATGTGTGAAAACCGGCCTTGAGTCCCAGAAAATCTTGTGTCCAAGATCCTCCCAGATTCTACCTGTTTTCCTATGTTTTTAGTTTTGGAATCTGACCTATTTTTAGTCTAAAAGATCAGCACACCTACCTCCCCCAGAGTGACAGAGCTGAGCTGGAAATTCTATCTTGAACTTAGCCTGGTGCTTGCACGTAGCAGGCACTAACACTATGTGTGTTTGGCCTAGATGGACTTCCTGCTTTAATGAATGAATACAGGCCAGTCAAAAGCACTCATTGCTGAGCCACAAAGATTATTAGAAAGTGGAAGGCAAAGGAAGACTAGGATTTTTTTTTCTCATTTTTATATAAAAAAATCTCTAGAGCTCAGTATTTGTTGATATTAATATTCCAAAGCAAACAACAACATGCTTTTTGAAGGCAAAGGGTTTTCTTCTGGCCTTTCATTGCTTGAAGCAACAGGATATTAACACAGAACTGTATACATGGCTGCTCCTTCCCAGTGGGTCCAAGCATTACCTGGGAAAGGAAGCAGTTGGGCGCTTGACGGCTTTGACTCACCCCCAGGTCTTGTTTGATGAAACCTGCTTCCAGATTTCGTGAGAATCACCAGGTTATTTTTCAAAAACAGCAAACAAAACCCTTCAGACGATCACAATGGGCAGCCTGGTTTTGAAACGACCCTGCTGAAAACATAAGGGGTACAGCAAGTGTACGCCCTCCCTATTCTGTTCCTTAGGTTCTAGCATCTGCCAGATTCCTCTTTTCCACTCACAAGCACCGAGATCGGTGCTTGTCATCTGCAGCAGTAGGCAGCTGACTTCCAGCCACCCCCAAACCCTTCTGCAAGCCAGTGCCTCACTCCTTTGCAAAGGACACAGATGCCTCCCTAGGTAGAAGCTAAACTCTTTCAACTCTATTGGAAAAGAAGACGTTGGAAACTGCTTAACTGTCTTGAACAAGCTCTGACTTCATGCCACTTCAGAAGTGGGAAGGCACTCAAAGACAGCTGCCAGGCACCCAACCATCCTCCCCCTCCGCCTGATTTCCACATGACATCCCCTACTTACTCACCGTAGCCTCTTACAGAGCTAACACAGGCCACCCATGCTCTGTCTACTCTTTACCCCTGCGAACTAAATGATCAAGTTGAATTTGAATATTTGGCTTTGCCTCTATGTCAAGATAAAAAAAAAAGTACCAAGTTCAAGCCCTCCATTGCTGGTCCCTGAGAGGAGCAGAGGGAAGGGAAGGAGCTGTCGACACGAAGGGGGAGTTTTAGCATTCTCCCACCCCCAGCTGTGTAGGCTCAGTGCATGCATATTTTGATTTTTAAAAAATAATTTCTAAAACAAAAGAAGGACACCAGGGGCTATTTAAAATCTTGGGGGAATTGCCAGAAAAAGATGGAAAAGAGGAAAAGAAAGGACAGAGGGGAGAAAGAAGGAAGAGAGGGAGGGAAGGAATAATTAAAAAGCAGTTTTCTCCTCGAAACCTACTTAGAAACTTTATGAGTTCAAGAGTCCAGCTGTATCAAACCCAATAAAACCGAAGCCTAATGCTAGTCTTTGGCTGCTGCCCTGTAGAACAAGGGAATCTTCTTAGGCTGAGACAATTCCAGGATCATTAGTCCAGCCAGTCCACCTGAAATAAATAGATACACATTCTAGAAGTGCCCTTGCTGGCAGCCTGGTTCACAGCCATTGCTGAGCCCATGTCCGGGAATGTAAGTTTCCAAAGGGGCCTCGCTCTTCATCCTTCAGTATCTGAGCCAGGATTGAGAATACCCAGCTCTACTGGCCTGGACAATAGAGTGGTTTTATTTTCTGCAGGGACCTAAGAACTCTGGAGTATTCGGAGGTCAAAGGAACCACATTTGATAACATTAACTCTTTAGGGGAAAAAACTAATTCAGTAGTGAATGTGGAAGTGTGTGTGTGTGTGTGTGTGTGTGTGTGTGCATAAAAATGTGTATATAATGCATATATATCCAAAGGATCGTCACAAGTTCAGGTCTGAGGTCTTAACCCAGGACACTGACAACAGAAAAAGCTGGGGACAACCTCTTCCTCGCTCTCTCTGTCACCTTTGCCAGATGTAGTATTAACTTAATAGGAGCCAAAGAGAGGAGCTGCTGGCTCCAGCTGTCACCCTTGGGTGAGGTCTCAGGGATCCAGTGGAAGTCTTTTGCTTCTTTGTTGGTTTGGTTATTTGGGAGTTCCTGTAGTGAGGAAAGTAGAACAGTCTCCACTTCTGAGGTGTCTGTTGCTCTTCACAAGCCCGCTGATTCGTCCCACATGGGCAGAACAGTCATTTCTTCTCTCAACAAACTTGTTTCTGAGCGCAGACGGCACCAGAACGGACAAGACACAGACATGACCGAGAAAATGACCAGCAACTCTGAGGGATTTTCACTCCCCTCCAAAATGGACACACAGAAAAAAAAAAAGAAAAGAAAAAAAAAACATTGTCTCTAATATATAGGTGTCAACAAGGAGGAAGACTCATTTTCCATCAAATGGTACCTGTTAGAACACACTCTTAACAATAATGCTTCCACAGAGTTGACGAGAAGAGCCAGTGGTTAAGAACATGGCCCGCCCTTGGAGAGGGCCTGTGTTTAACTCCCAGCACCCACATCAGGCAGCTCACAACAACCCGTAATAGAAGAACTCCACATGACTCAATGCTGTCTCCTGGCCTCTGGAGGCAAATGCCCTCACATGACACACACACAGATAAGTAGACACACACACACACACACACACACACACACAATGGCGTAAGCCAATTTTGAAACAATAATTTCATTTTGATTTTATTAATTTTCCACACAAAATCTAAATTCTCATTTAACATATGAAAGCTAAAAAAGTAAATAAAGTGAACGGGATGAAATGTACTTTCAGAAGCATGAGGTGGTGTTTAGCATCCCCTCTAAGAGACTGGAAAGTGACAAAACATCCTAAAATTACCAGTGATAGTCTGATTAGACAAATTTTTGGCAACTGTGTTCAAATAAAACCAGGATTCTTTACTACACTTCATTTGAAATGACATGCCAATGTTGTATTTTGCTTAATGATCATATATTTTATTAATAGTTTATGGTCATTTTCTTCATCCTCTACCATCTCCTTTTATTGTTTTGAAAAACGGAGAATACAATTTTAAAATGTAGATGGTTTTCTAAATATTTGATAGTCTCCATGTCACAAAGTTCCACAGACTCTCTGGTTTCCTGGTCCATCTCTGGGCTGTATTAGATACCCTCAAACAAGTCCATTAACAATGATACAAATGCAGCAATTGAATGCAATGTGTAACTTTTTTTTTTTTAGTTTATCCACCAAGTTGGATTTAGGTTTGTAAATATTTAAGACAAATGACATCAATCACTAACTACACGTGGTAGAGAAATTTTCAAAACTAAAGGCAATTAAAAACTGGATTTGCAAGAAGAAGTCAGTTATTTGGGGAGAAATTCCTACTGAAGATTTTTTGACACTGGCAGTATTTTTTAAAAAGGGAAATACAGTGTTTTAAAATTTTAATTTAGTTCAAGAAAACTCACCCCCAACCTCCCCAAAGCTGTGGTATTTATTGCAGGGAAACCTCACGAGGCAAGCTCCAGTCCCGAGCAAACAAAGCCGCTGCATTGATGAACCCTTGAAAAAAAGGGTTTATAATGCGAGCATTGCCGTGACCTTAACTCCAGAGGTGCAAATACGGGGCTGTAATAGGAAAATTATGCATTAAAACGAACGGGGCTCTCACAATGCTTTCAGATTTCCATTTGATCATGTTTCCCAGCTTTTCTACGTTCAAGTAATAAATGATCATATACCGTTAAACAAAAAGGAAGCTTTTATTTCCTCGGAACAATTAAACTGGGCAAATCGGAGGCTCTGTAAATTATATTGCAATAAAGTGATTTCCAAACAAAATGACGGAAGAGCCAGGAGCGCGCGAGGAGCCCTGTGCCACGGACGAGTCGATAAGGACAAAGCGGTGCTAACGACTGCGAAACCGTTAGCGCAATTACCTGCATTCTGAGAGCAAGGCACCACGCTTCACGTGCTGTGTGATTTGCTTCTGATAGAACACTCCCAAGTAAAAAAATAAATTATTTGGACTTATTTTCTAAAGCTTATAAAGGGAGCACAGGGTCCTATATGTGAATTTGAAGAAAAAGAAGAGGGGGAGGACGGTAGAGAGGGAGAGGAGGGAAGAACAGTCCCAACTGAAGAGTCAAAGAAAAGTTGCCAAAAAGGAGTGAGAATTCAAAGAAATAATAAAGAGGAAAGGCAGATTTAAAGAGATGATAAAAGACTGTCCACGAAGCTCCTAGCTTTTGATTGCTCTGGGAGGGAAAATTTGCGCAGGAAATTCTTTGAGATTAAAGATTAGTAAGAACTGAAATGAAGGATTTAATTCCATGAGAATTTGCCAAAGAGAAGACTCAGGAACTGCATTTTCACTTATATATTCTTAAGGAATTCTTTATATTCATTTATTTATTGGCGGAGGCATGTGCCGTAGTGTGTGAGTGTTCAAAGGATAACTCAAGGGAGTTGGTTTTCTCCTACCACAAACGTTCCAAGGATTGAACTTAGTGGGGCAGGCTTTGCAGCAAGTGCCTTGGCCTGATGAGCCATCTTACCAGCCCTTCGTTTATATGCGTGACAAATTATAACTAAAGTCTAGATTTCATGAGATTAGGGCTGCTCCCCAAGTCCATAGGAATTCAAACCCATGCTTTCCCAAGTGCCTGTGGGTCAAGGGAACAGTGCCAAAACCTGCCATCACCATGGGCTCATGATAAGTTCTCTGTGGGGTACCAGGGCCATGCTGAGGCCCCTGTGGGGCACCAGGACTATGCTGAGGCCCCTGGGCATGCTGAGGCTCCCATGGAGTACCAGGACCATGCTGAGGGCCCTGGGCATGCTAAGGCTTCCATGGGGCATCAGGGTCATACTGAGACCCCTGTGGGGCAACAGGGCAGTGCTGAAGTCCCTGTGGGGCACCGGGGCTATGCTGAGGCCCCTATGAGGCACCGGGACCATGCTGAGGTCTCTGTGGGGTATCGGGGCTTTCCTATGCTTTGATCCACTCTAGGTCTTTTTTAATGCTCCAAAAAGCAACAAACAGTAATGAAGAAAGCTAACTCCTTACAGGAAGAAGACACTGTGCTTCTGGGGTTTGTGTTTTCTCCTCCCCTTGGGAATGAACTCACAATGAACATTCTTACTTAACTAAGAAACTGGGTATAACTTTCTAGAGGTAGGGCTGTCAGTTATAGGAGAATCAAGTTTGTAGAAATGACCTGGGCAAGGTGAGACACTGATTTACCCTGAAAATAGCTTGACAGGACCATACGATACCCAAAGGGTGGTCACACCTACTTTGGAATGTTTCTGTAAGGACTGTCCTATGCCGATTTCCCCTCGCTAACCTGGTGTGGTATTCAGGATTAATGCCTGCATTTAGGTATCCAGGGAACAGAAGTATGTAAACAACTGGAAGTCATTGCTCTTGCCAAAAGAGTGAGGGAAGGTATGGACAGATGTCACTAAAGTCAGAAGCGAATCTAAACCACAGGGACTGGGGACAGAGTGGTTCAGTGATAAAGTACTTGCCTAGCAAAGGCTCCAAGTTTGATTCCACTGTGTATGACCTGCTCTCTCGCTCTCTCTCTCTCTCTCTGTCTGTCTCTGTCTCTCTGTGTATGACCTTCTCTCTCTCTCTCTCTCTCTGTCTCTCTTTGTCTCTGTCTCTCTGTGTATGACCTGCTCTCTCTCTCTCTCTCTCTCTCTCTCTTGCACACACACACACACACACGCACACGCACACACACACACATACACACACACTCCCTACCTAGTCTCATTGACACCCACACTGCTATTCTCACTCTTCTCAATCAGAACTCATCTTCTCCTTCAAAGATCATAGGAAGCAATGAGAGTGCATCTTCTCCTGCCTCTGCCTTACACCGCTTAAAGGCGCCAGACAAAAGACAGAAGAAGAAAAGGTGCACACGGAGGGAAGTGGGCTGGGGAATGCAATGCAATGTGATTGGATACAAGGAAAATTAACAAGAGAGCCTTGGTTTCTCCCAGTCCGCATCTCTGATACCATTCATTCACACCCTTGCTGAGATAGAGTTTGATGTAGCCAGTGCTAGCCCCAACTTCACTGCAATGCTCTTGTCTCAGCCTCCTAAGGTGGGAGTACAGGTAAGAATTACCACATCAGGATTACCCAACCATATAAAAATAAAGATCTGGCCCAAGTGTAGTGATCCACACCAGTTCCACTAATGTGAAGCAGGGTGAAATAGGGGAGCCAGGAGCTGTGGGTCAGCCTGGATTACATAGTGAGACCCTGTCTCAAAACAAAAACAACAGCAATAATAATAACTTAAATATATATGAAAAGATAAATTTATTATTCAGGGTCTTACACACCACATGAATAACTTAGCTTTCTAAGGAGAGGGATGGTAGGAAGAAGGCCCTGCTGCTATTCCAAACATTCCATTTCTTTTTCGTGTCAGGCTTTAAAAGCTACAAACACCATTTTCCCCTCCTCCCTCCTTTTCCTGGATAAAAGTGGAAAATGAAACCTAGGAAGATTCTGTGGGTTCAGCTGAGAGAAAAATGATCAGAGAGGAGAACCAGGCTTTGCCTTTCACTGTTCCTTCTTAGGACTGAAGTCGGGGAGTCCCCAGACCCTATTCTTTGAGCACTCGGGAGAAAGGCTGGGCAGTCTGGCCTCTTCTTTAGAGGTGAGCAGCATATCTGACCATGTGAAAATGGTCTGGACAAGGACATTTTTTTCCTTCCCTCCTGAAATGAATCTCTCCTGTGTACAAACTCAACAAGGTGCTTGCAGGGGAACAACAACAACAACAAAAAAACTGACATGAGAAGGTGCCCAGTGCCAGGAGCAGGAGTAGAGGCAAAAGGAAGGAATAGGTGAAGACAGAATATCCCATGTCTCAAGACAGGTGAGACCGTAGCCAATGATGATGGCATAGGACTGGTTGATGACCAAGGTCCCATAATGACGGGGAGATCACAGACCTGTGGTTAAATTCTGTTGGAGGAAGTTTGGGGGAGGTGGAGAAAATTATTTTAGCTGGGAACTGTGACAGGTGCCTGCAATCCCAACAGATGGAGCAGGAGGGCCTTCACTCCATCTGAGAAACAGAAGAAAAGAAAAGAAAGAAAAGAAGTGTTTCTGAATCTGAAGCATGAGCTAAGTGCTTTGTAGCTGAGGTAGGCATCTCAAGGCATCTGGTAAGAAGTGTGGGCAGTTACCACCAGGTCCCTTAAGTATGAAGTCTGTCTACTGTGACTTAGACTCCAGGGCAGACACTGACCCCCCTCCCTGTAGCTACCTCAATCATTGGTTTTCTCCAAATCACAAACTCAATACAGCTCAGAAGATGGAAGTAAAAATGCAACCTCTAATTCTAAATATTAGGTAGATAATTCCGGATATCCTGGAGTCAAACCTGGGTCCACCATTGTATTTGCACAGATCTTATTTTCTGTGCCTGGGCGGGACGGCCACACAGACACAGAGCAGGGATTGGCAGTCATAGGAACATCTCCTGAGCATGTAGATACAAATAAAAGACCCGGCAGAACAAACTAGCCATTCATGCAGCGTCTATGATTTCAGCGCTCACACGTGACCGTGCTTACACATCCTTGAATTCACAGTCTTGAAAATCGGAAGCTTCAAGTGTTTTGGTGGCAGGAAGGTGCAGGGGAGACATGAAAGCGACATAAAAATTTTAAATGCAACTTTTTTTGATTAGAATATGTGGATGGAAAGATCCAGAGGGTATTGTTTTTGATAAGACATCCCCACTTGACAAGAGCTGTCAAGGGCTCTCTGCTGTCAACCAAAGATGAAAGGACTATCATAAAGAATTAACTTCAGCTTTTAAACAGTTTGAAAATGTCACTGAGGTCAGGAAGATCTATTTCTTTCTCTGGCATATTTACCTGATGAGCTTTGGGCTAACAATACAATTTCACTTTACTTTTTTTCTTTTTTCCATTTGGGCTGTACTAAAGTCATGGTGATTAATCTTAAGTTAATGACAACTGACAAGGAAACATTATGATTGGCTGGGTTTTGTGTCAATCACTTCGATTTAAGGTCTAAGCAGGACAAACTATACTAACAGTAATAACTGGCAGTTATGGGGGAGGGCACTGTTGGGTTTCCTTTGGCATTTTATGTAGTCATTTGTTTGGTTTTCAGTTATATTGGAAATAAGTGAAAAGCTTCTATGCTTCTTCCCTCTGTAGCACACCTATTGTTCCTGTTTTTTTTTCTATATGTGCTCAACAGTCATTGCAAAATTCAACACATCCACACATGTGTGTGCATACATATGGAATGCACGTCAACATGTAATGCAAACATAGGTTTGTTTAAAAAAAATGAGAGAGGAGAAAAAGAAGCCCCTGGTGTTATTTATGATGACGGTGGTCAATTTTTCCCAAAGACACATCTGATTTAAGACGGGGTGGAAGCTCGGTTTCATTTTAAACAGCACAAGGCTTGAAGGTGATTTCATGTTTCTAATGCACAATTCCTCCTTCTAAAGAGGAAAGCGATAAGTTAAAGCAAGTTCAAGTGCTATTGTAGAAAGCTAATTCCCCCTTTCCACACGCAATTCTGAGAGAAAGGTCAAGTTTGCTGTCACTTCTTTCTAACTGATGCTCAGAGTCTGTGTGCACTGAGCATGCTATATTTAAAGGAAGCCAAGCGCCGGCCATTTTCTACACCAACTGTATTAATCATAAACCCTCCATCTTGAGCTGAGATGGGGGATTAAGCGTGGATGAGTTTGGACACAGCAAATGCCCAGAGAAGGTCTTTCTGTTCAAAACCAGACTCTTGTTTCTTCACCATTTTGAAAGGTAAGACACTCTTACAAGCAGGGAGAATGGGGAGGGGGCCTCCCTCGCAGCCACTGTAATTTATAGGGCAGGTTGCTCATAACATGGGAATTTAGCGGCGTGGCCTGCCAGACCAAGCAGGCAGCTGAGTCCTGATCACTCCTGACAATAAAGTGAGGAAAATAGCAAAGGACAAATCAGAGGCACTGAATAGTAAAGACAAACACAGGCTGTGGGCTCTTCCTGCAGGAGCTGCTAAACGGCACACTGGGAGTCGTGGTTTCGGTAGGCACCTCTGCATACACAATAGGGTCGATTTACGATCGCAACAAAACAGTGCTCTCTAGTTTTATTAGCTGATTTTGTTTTGTCAACTAGACACAAACCCAGACATATCTTGGAGAAAGGAATCTTAACTGAGAAAATGGTTTCATAATATTGGCCTCTCAGTCTGTAGGTCATTTTCTTAACTAGAGATTGATGTGAGCGGGCTTAACTCATCGTGGGGTGGGGCCACCCCTGGGCAGGTGGTCCTAGGGTATATAAGAAGGCCAGGAGGAAGAAGGCAGTGAGTAGCAGAAATGAGTCAAATTATTAGTTAAATGCATTATCTTCATGAAGACTGATTTTGCAAGAAAATGATGGCAAGTAAATTTAACCAATGGGGAATTATGTATCATAAAAGAGCATACCATAATGAAGATGCCAAAATGTTCACATACCTGAAAAGAACCTCAATCAAATCACCAGAGTTGGTACTAGAAAGGCAGCACCTCCTCTCAGCTACCCAAATGTCACCTTCTGTTTGTATGGTCTCACTAGAGGGTCTTAGAGAATGACCTGTCAGCCCCCTCAGACTCATAAGGCCATGCTACCCGTGAAGTCCTCATGGCTCTGCATATTGGTCTGTAGGTAATACAGCCACTGCTTTGAAGTTCTGTCAAATCAATCATGGTGGAAAATCTATGAACCCATTTCTGGAAATGACTTAGGTATAAGTGGTCAAGCAGAGCTGTCTAGAATCCACATAGAACTTGTGATTAGAATATTCAGCATGCCAGGCAGGTCTGTCTCTCTGAGTTTTCTCAGGATCCTCTTAGAAGCAGGATGGCCACTGCTGTCCACGGGTGCTCTTAATGTCTGTTTGTCATTAGCACATCGAGGATGAGAAATCTTTTGTTGTTGTTGGTTTTGTTTTGAGACAGGGCTTCTCTGTATAGCTCTGGCTATCCTGGGACTCACTCTATAGACCAGGCTAGCCTCAAACTCAGAGGTTTGCCTACCTTTGCCTCCCAAGTGCCATAACCTCATAATGAACACACGATCAGGAAGATATGGGGGTTCTACCACTTTATGATCCATGCACCTTATGTCTTATGTGCAACTTTTTTTTTTAATCTCAAGTCTAGGATAAAATTATTCTCTGTTGACAGGATAGGACACTGGCACCCAGAAAAACTTCTGTAACTAATGTGAATTTCCACACTCCATCATGACAGTTAATATTCAAAATCCAGTATCCTCTTAGACAGACTACAGGGGGGTTATGGGGCCAAGAAGCACCTTTGGCTTACATGTGGATTTTAAACTAGAGGGTTGCAACTCTCCCTCCCATTTTGTACCCAAAACAGACTCCTGTGGAAAAGAAGGAATTTGCATGTTCAGGAGGCACCAGAAGCTCTGCTCACCTTTGGAAGTGAAGCAATAGCCACACATCCACAGTGGCCCGAAGGAGGCCATGTAACCACAATTTGATGGGGACTGATTCAGCCTCAGACATCCGTTCATTCCCAGTTGGGCTCCCTCAAGGACAAAGCTATGGCAATTGACGAATAAATGAGCTCTACAGAAAAAGAGAAGAGCAAGTCTATGGTGATGGCCACAGTTACGCCAACAACTCCGCTGATTTTGAACGCAGAGCAATCGCCTTCTCCCACGCCTCAAATGGATGTCTCATGTCATCAGTCCTCAGGGCCCCTCTGCAGTTTTATCTCTGCTTCTGCCTCATGCCCAGCCTCGGCTGAAGACCACGGGTCATTCCCCCCTACAGCCTCATTTGTGTTTCCACCAGAAAGGCTCCTGTTTCTTGCCTGATTAAAATCAACCTTGAGCTTCACCCACAAACAATCAACGCTCCGCCAAGTTTTCTGAGCACCGCCAAGACTCTCTGTCCAATATTTTACATTTCCACCGTTTAATGCCTTATCAATGTTATGCTAACTGTGTCTCTAAATTTAGGACAATTTTTTAAAACTTTCTTCGATACATTCAAAATCCCTAAATCTAAATCCCTAAGCCTAAATCTGGTAGGCTTGAATAAATAGTCATTACTCGCTTAACTATGTTAACCTACAGATTAGCTTTAAAGATCCAGGCCTGTGCCTCATTGGGCCAGCTGGGACACCTAGGATACTAGCGAATTGAAGAAGAAAGCTGTATTTGGTGGCATCTGAATAACTAAACCTATAGTAGGTACATCTGTTTCTTGGGTGGGGATTTATAAATGGGTCACCGAGATCCAGCATCAAGGAAACAAGAACAGAAACAACCCGATGACTTTGCTGACTTTTCTCCTGGGTACTGCCACTTATGAGCTCCAATCCTCTTCACCAAACTCTCCTTTTGTTTTACAGCAGTCTGGAAGCTTCCGCACTTGCCAAGAATGGAGGTATGGAATGTGTTAGCAGTAACAGTCCCATATCAGCACAGACCCTGCCGTGAATGAAGGGAATCTCGCAGCGTCCGGCCAGAACGGCAGGTGCGGGCTCCGGTCTCCCTCTGAGAGCCCACCGTTCTGCCAGGGTACCACTGACCCTTTCGCCCCTTAGCAGGAGCAATGCCCCGTGGATCAAAAATAATCCATCTGCATCTTTCTTTATTCTACCTTTGATAATATCTGCAAGAACTACATGGAATCGTACTTCAGGACTCTGAAACTGGCTGCAAATTACAAGCAAATGCTTTGGAGCAGCTCAACAATCAGAAATGGCGGATGAGTGCCAGAGGTGAGGGGAGCAGAGCCGAGGCGGGTGTTCAGATGAGGCACCACTTCATGGGAATCCCAGACAAGCCTTTAAACGTCTTTTAGCAAAGCAAACTGCTACATCTCTCTGTACCTAGATCTCTGTACAGGAAAAAAAAATAGGCATCATAGTAGCCATCTTACAGGGACTGTGATTAGAAAACGTTTGCTGAGCTTTGTTTGTTCAGCACGGAGGACCACTCTAAAGGGAAGAAGGGATGCCAGGGGAGGGAATTGGAAAAGTGACCCTGTGGCCACAGGCTCATTTGACCCTGAGTCACCATCTCTTATTTCTCCTTCTGGAATACTGACTTCTAGAATATTGCCTCCCTTCTGCAGGCAGCATTACCTGCTATTCTTCCCCATTTAGACATGCCAAGCTGCCAAAGTTCTAGGTCTCGACAAAGCTTTGCTGGATAAAACAAATATTTCATTAACAATCTGTCCCCAGGTGCTACAGATGTTCCACCTGAAATGAAAGTAGAAATTCATATGGTCTCACCCTCCAGCAGTCTCATTCTCTGGCAAAATAGAGGTTTAATTAAGGTCAAATCTCCCAAGCCATAGCACGGGATGAATTTAGGTCAGTTCAAACAGGTACTCTAGTTAATTTGTTCTAAATGGTTGTGTTTATATGGTGAGGGAAGGGAAAGGCCTTTTAAAAATGGAGGCTCCTGGCTGGTATAGAATGGAGGAGAAGCAGCGATAGCCAAAGTTCTGAACATATGGAACTCACACCACAAGAACACACGTCCCACAAATTGGAAGGAAGAGGTGTCTATGTAGTTTTCTTGTTGTACCAGGGACTGAACCCCAGGGCCTTGCATATTCCAGATCTGTGCTCTGCCGATAAGCTACAGCTCAAGCCTGATTTCGTTTATTTATTTGTTCGGATGCGTATTGTATGTTGCAAAATAGATGTTTTGCAACAATGTCTCCCTAAGTTGTAAGGGTGGGCTTTGAACTCACTCTGCAGTCTAGGCTTTGAACCTGCAGTCCTCCGAGTTCAGCCTCCTGATCAGCTGTGATGTAGACATGTACCACCATGCCTGGCTGTGGCTGTGCAGTGTTCAACTATAGATCAAGCATCTAGGAAAACAAACTTGTATGTTCTTGGCGATACAAAGAAAGAATTGAATCAACGTGAGGACCCCAGCTGGAAAGTCTACTGATAATGTTGCTTCAACATCACCATAAAAAGTAGATCCACAAACCAGAGAATCAGACAGGGAGCAGGACAGGAGGAGTTGAACTGTTGTAGGGAGGACTGGAGAAAGGGTTCAGTGGTTAAGAGCACTTTCCTTACAGAAGACCTGAGTCCAGTTCCCAGCATCCACACTGAGTGGTTAGCAATCACTTAGAACACCACCCCCAGGGGGTCCAATCCCCTCCCCTGACCTCTGGAAGCGTGCACACATAAAAGTACATAAACTCACACAGACAGACAGAAACATGAATAAAAATTAATTTAAAGTAAAAAAATACATGCCACCTGAGCTGAGCGCTGCCTTCGGCACACACGAATAGAGGAGACTAGAGAAGAGCCGTACATTATAGGAGAGGACAAACCAACATACCCATTTTCTGGACTCACATTCGTGCCTATCTATTTGCCTCCTCAGTGTTTCCCTGCTTGTTTACCTTATGCTTCTCACTTCGCTATCCAACCACCTCCCTCAAGAGACTTCTTACAAGTGTGAGATGTTGGACCAGTGACCTGTCTCAGTGGCTAAAAGCCCTTGCCACCAAGGGCGACAATCCGAGTTTGATCCCTGGGACCTGTGCCTGCTTGATGGAAGGAAGTTCCATGCGTTGTGTGCTGACCTCCTCATGTGCACGATGGCACACATGTCCCCACCCACACGTGCACACAAACTAAATTAATGGATAGCGTATTATGTTTTTTAAAGATTTGAAATGCCACTTTCACACTAAACCTCCCGGGTCTGTTTATAAACAAACATTTCCCATTCCTTTCTGCAGAGAGTCCCGTCGGCTGTCCTGGGACGGCTGGCACCCAGTCTCCCTCTGGAGCTCTCTATGACTTTTGGAAACTCTGTGGGTTCCATGCAAGCCGGGTCCTGGAAGTCCAAGGTTCGTGCTCACCGGCACCACCCAAGGATATACTTACCTTTAAACATAATGTCCATCATCCACTCTGGTTCCCACTTGTGATGAGTGTTGGTTTGATCTTGGTCCAAAATGGCAAGACGGTGGGTAATGAGACTAGTTGTCTAATTGTCCAATCCAGAAGGGCATATTGCATTTTTAAAGTGTGACAAATTTTTCCCATCTAATTTAGAACTGGGAATATTAAACTTCAAGACTGTTTCTAGCTCCTGTCCGTGACAGGCAGAGCTCCCTAAGGGGCGGCTGCCTTCAAAGACAGGTAAATGAGGGCCCATATAAAACAGCCACGTATTGATGTTGTAGTAAAATTCCAGAAAAATACATTGGCAGACAAGTAAATTTGTCACTAATAATTTAATGTAATTTCCCTAAAATGGAGGTAATAGGTATTCGGGGAATACACCCCCAGGGTTTACATCAAATATGCGTGTGGAAAATGGTGAAATAATATTTTTTTAAGCATAGATGCTTTGTCTGACATGTTGGTTTATGGAGAAATTATTCTTCCAAAATGAAATTGGGGTGGAGGGAAACTTCAAGTCTCCAGTCCGTTGTATCCTTCCGCTTCCAAATTTTTCCTGGTGGTGGCAGCTGAGAAGCAATGACTGACTAGAAGCCAGGGACATTTGTTTGCATTTTATTTCCCCCTCAAAATGATGTACTACAATTACCAAATATTAATGAACCAATCATGTAGCAAATAGTATTTCCCGTGTCACCCTGAGTTATAGAATCTAATATTGGGCTCATTTGAAACATTCCAAAGTTGCATATTTTTCCCCTTTGCAAAGTGACAGCTCAAATTGTGTTTAGTTGCAGTCATCCAACCACGAGCAAATCAAGTATAAAAATTTCATTTTGTCTAAGTGTTAATGCAATTTTTTTAAGCTCATATCCCAGGATGGCTCACTTTGTGCCAAGCAGGATGGTATTAGATGCTGCTTATACACTATTATCAATTATATTACATGGTCTGAGAAAATTTTAAAATAGGACCGGGCTGAGACCTAAGTCATGAAATTCCAAGAAAGGGAAAACACAAAGCAAGAAGAAAGGCATCAATTTCTCGGCTGTTTATAGGGCTTCAATGTTTACGTTTATACTACAAATAGGCTGATTTCCAACTATAAATCTGAATGTCATTGCTGCTATGGTGGGCTTTAATATGAAAAAAGACCTGTCGTATGCAGAGGTAATAAGGATGGACGCAGCTGCCATACACTCAGCTGCTGTATGAAAGAACCCGAGACCCAGGGTCGGGGGCAGAAGGGAGGAGAAGACGTGAACGGCAGAAGGGAGGAAAAGCTGCCCTGAGGTAGAACCATCTGAAGGGTGAATTAATATCAACGTCAAAATTCTAGAATGTCCATCATTTTTCTACAGAATATTGACAGAGTGAAATGAATTGAGGAGACAATAAAGAATCTATCCCCCAGAAGAAAAAAAAGAAAGGAAGCTGGCAAACACACGGACTTCATAAGCATATCTCATCAAGTGTGCAAGCTAAATATGGCTACCCAGGAAGAGCTGCATCCAATTTTGTAGGCGGCCACCATAAGACACCCCTCCCCGTCCAAGAGACCCCAGGTACTGAGGTCAACTGCCACCTCGCACTCACAGACGTTCCTTTCTGCCCCACATCCAACCTCACATTGCTTTCACTCACAGGATAGATGGAAGTTGTAGAAACGAATGTTAAAGGAGAAAAAAAAAATCCAAAGCCTCCATTACGGCCCCAACTTCACGGGCTCAGGCCATGGAAAAATTTTATCGTTCCTATTGCCACATTTCCAGCGAATGCTCTACATTCTCTGCGAGGCAGGGGAAGTGTCTTTTATCTTGGGTATCTAAGAAAAAATGTCTGGATTGTGAAGCCATTTGAATACAATATAGCTGCGGAGCTCTGAGAGGCACGCGCTGAACTTTTTATTTACACAACTTACCCGCAGCTGGATCTGCACCATTTGAGTTTATAAATCAAGCATGGAAAGTGTGCGAGAGTTTTGGAAAGCTGCAGTTTGTACAAAGCTGGTTATGTTTTCTGATAATTCAGAATAATATTTGAAAAACCCTCTTCATCAACGAGCAGGCACACGCCTCCCAGTAAGACGTCGGCTCACACCTGCCTCGCTCGACATGCCTACACTTCATAAAGTTTAAATGTAATAGACATGACTTGAATTTGCTTTCAAGTTGGGGATTCTGGTTAAGAGTCTGTGAGAGAATTAGGCCCTGCTCCTCCAAGGCAGCCAGTAGGTGTGTAATGAATTTACTTTCTTACTATGGTATCTGGAGTGTACTATTCACGTTTGGGGAGATGTAGATAACAACTTCGCATCATTTCCCAGGTTTGCATAGTTCAGATAGGAACCTCCAGCTGATAAAGGACTGCAAGCCTGATGTGCCAAGGGAGAGTGCATGGAAGCCAGGAGGGCCTGTTCAAATGTAGACTCTGACTGGGTGGGGTCAGGTTGGGGTCCAGGATCCTGTATTTCCAATGAACTCCAAGTGATGCTCAGAGATCAGGATCCTGAAACCACTGGGCAGCAAGGTTCTCAGAGCCTCCCTTCCTCTCCAGGCTATGAACACTTAAAGGATACTAGCAGAGTGCCAAGTGATGTATGTGGCAGGTTGCACCTAGGATGGGCACAGTTGAAGAGGAAGCAATGGACAACAAAGCCATAAAGGAAAAATATCCAGGCCTTGATTGCCTTGAACGTATTTCTTTGGCAACAGGTTTTTTACCGCTACGTGAAAATCTTCACAGAAAATGTGTGCCCATATTTTTAAGCCTAAAATTGGAATATATATTCTAATTTGAAAATCTGTTTTTAGGAAGAGATCTTAAAGTATAAAACTATATATTTTATATATATACATATATATATAACACACATTTATACAACTAAAGAAAAAGAGGCCATGAATTTGAGAGAACAAGAAGTCTTTACAGGAGGAGTTGGAGGGAGGAAAGGAGGAAATTATATAATTATATTTTAATTTCAAAAAATAAAAATAACTTTAAAGGCAGAAAAATAAAATTACATTCAGACACTGGCATGATCGATGACCTTCATTAAAGAAAATTAAGTCACACAAACTGGAGCCATCTAGAAGACCTAGCCGACATGATCACCAAGGGGCAGTCTACAGCTCTTTGCTTCCAATACCATTTGCACTGGGATTCATCCTTCCCTTCCAACTGCTAAATACCCGTCACGTTTTATGTATGCATATGTGTATGTGTGTGAGGGTATCCCTGCATGCGTGTACACATGCAACTGTCAGCCAGATGTCAACGATGCATGTTCACCTCCTCCACTGGCATTGAAAAAGAAGCATACACTAGTGTGATCATCAGTTAGAAACACATCCAACCTTATTTGGCTTGCCGACAGTGTCTCTCGCTGAGCCGGGAACTCACCAGTTGGTTAGACACTGTGGCCAGCAAGCCCAGGCTTCCCACTGCCTTTGCCTCCCCGGCGCTGCGAGTACATACACATGAGATCACCGGCCCAGCAGTCTGTTCTGCAGGCTCTGGGAATCCAAACTCAGGCCTCTATGCTTCTGCAGCTAGCACTTTACCAATAGAGCTTGTGTTCCCTACTTCTAAAGTAGCAGACCCTTGGCTTAAAGACTCAGCCACACCTGACCTTCATCAGCTTTGTTCCCCTCTCCATCGCGGTGAAGCTCACACCTAGGACTCTGCGCTTCACTTGGCACTATTGCTCGGTTTTGTTTGTCAGATGTTTTCTCTAATTTTCATGACCCCCCTCCATATTCAGGGCAATGGACATGTATTGAGCACTGATGTCACATCAGGCCCCATATAGGATGTAGGGTTCAGGGGTTAAAAGGCAAACTTCCACTTCTGAGACAAGAGTATCTTGGTTTCCTGCATTTTAAACAATGCTATTCTAGTACAGAGCAGACTGGCGTCAAAATGACTGTGCTACTATGCCCACCAAGTGGAAGCACATACTAAGTTCTAAAGGAGATGGCGGATTTCCCCAAACAGAATGCCTAAGCAGAGCCAGTTCCACTGAAGGGGACAAAAGAGACAGAGACAGAGGCAACGCAGCGAATGGGCGTGCATTGAACTATGGTTGCTGAAACTGGGAAAAGGCAGAGGGCAGCGGAAACACATGGGTAAACAGAGGTCACATGTGACCGTCTTATTTATGCTATGATGTAAAAGACATCACCAGATCTGTGCTTGGGCTGCCAGTCTGCTGCCACCATAGAGGCCACCAGCATAAGCTGCCAAGTTCTCCCGGGAAGTGGGAAGACAGAAAAAAGGTGATCAGTCCATCAGAGGGAACGTGCCTTTTCAGTCTCATGATTTCTGCTCTCTTCTGTGAACTGTCTGGAGGTACCCAGAAATGTGCATCTCCTAAACTATTTATGGATACAAATGATCACATCTGGAAATGGCTTAGTGGGGTTTTTAAAAACATATATGTTTCACAAATGAAATTTAAATTATTTATAGTAAAGGAGGAGATCATAATGTTCTAAAGTCATAGGTTATTTGGGTCTGCACTTAATGGTTTTACTTTTTCCAGGGTGTGTAAGCAAGGGATGCTGTGGGGAGGGGCAGAGGACAAATTCAGGGAGTCCGTTTTCTCATCCTGCCTTTTCATGGGTCCTGAGGGCTGAACTCATATAACCAGGTTGGCACAGCAAGTGCCTCTGCCTGCCGAGTCAGTTCACCAGCCCCGCACTACTATGCTAGGGGCAGGAAACAGTGGAGAGATGGCTCTGAGGCAGTAGGAAGATATGGGCTGCGCTAAAGCCAGACTCAGGCTGCCTGAGGGTTATTGCTGCACCTACACAGGTGCTCATGGGGCCAGGGACAACCTCGAGTGACCCACCTCAAGCTCCATGTAGATTTTTATTTGTTTTTGAGACAGCGTCTCTCACTGGCCTGGAACTTGCCAAGCAGGCTATGTTATCTGGCCAGCGAGCCCCAAGGATATGTCCGTCTCTATGGCCGGAGCACTGCGATTACAAGCATGCGCCACTGCTCTTGGATTTTCAAACATTTAAGAGGGATTCTGAGGGTTAAACTCTTGTCTTCCTAGTTGCAAGACAAGGGCTTAGCCAACTTAGGTATCTCCTCAACTCACATGTGTGCATGAGTAGATCAAATGCATATGTGCAGGTGTGTCTGTGTGTGCATGTGTGTTCATTTTTAAGATGGAAATATTATATTTAATGTTTTACTATTTCCATTGCGATTATAATATAAAACATTTCCCCTTCTATTTCCTCCCTCCAAGCCCTTCTATATCCTCCTCCTCGCTCTCAGCATGCTTTGGCTGCTTGTATTTCTTTGTATGGCTTTTTTTTTTTCTTTTCTCAGGGTTGGAAAGACCGATCAGTGGTTAGGAGCACTTAATGCTCTTGCAGAATGCCAAAGTTCAGTTCCTAGCATCAACGTCAGGTGATCCACACGGCCTGTAACTCCCGCTCCGGGGGATCTGACATCTCTGGCCACTGTGAGCACCTGGACTCGTGTGAACATAGCCATATGCACACACACATACACATAGTCAAAAACAATAAAAATAAATCTTAAAAGTTGGTTTCAACAGCTTTAAAGCGATAGTCCCTGGGGTTCAAATTATGGATCTATTTACAGGAGGGAAAAAAAAACCCCAAACCATTCCATATGTATATTTTTCAAGCTCAAAAAACATTTTTGCTGGACAGTGCTCCAGACCAGCAGTTTGTGCTCGGCCCTATGCAAGTTTTCAGTAATCAGAAAACGCGGGACCAGAGGAAGAGAAGAGGAAAGTAGGACCATGAGGGTACTGAGAAATTAAATTCTCTTAATTCTTAATTCTCTGTGCCCTCTACTGTAGCATGCCCTAGGCCTGACTTCACCACATAGATACGCAGTAAATGATGACTCATTTGGATGCCATCTATAGCTTCAGAGAGCACAGGCGTCTATTTGAACTGTTCCAATTCATACCCGTAAGCCTCTGAATATCTTGCTTCGCGGTGTCTCACTGCTTTCAATTGCATTTGTGTCCCTAAAGCAGGAATCCTGGAAAAGCAAACCTTTTAAAGTATGCCTCCAGCCCTCTCTGAGCTATATAGAATCCCACCAGGGACCTAAGGGGCATAGTACTGGGGTTCAGCCCAATAGATATATGAATGACTGCCAAGCCAGCCCCTGGAAGAAAGGGGTGTGTGGCTGTATAAATCCTGATGCAGGAGGACAATGAATCGCCGGTGCACACACAGCCCCATACCTGCTGCCACACACTGTAATAAACCCCTGCTGGTGCTCCTGTAACAAAGTTGATCCCAAAGGATAGAAAGCAGTGATGGGGACTATAAATCTAGTCCAATTCCCCCCACCTCCCACGTGGCGTGTGTGTGTGTGTGTGTGTGTGTGTGTGTGTGTGTGTGTGTGAGTGTGCATGCATAAACAAACAAGGCCGCTGATACGTAAATACAGAGCAAGATACAATCCATCTCCCAGCACACTCTGCTTCCATTCCTGCTCCATATGTTGCCTGGGATTTCATGCAGCAGTCAGAAGGACTGAGTTTGCCCAGCCCTTTGTTCAGAGTGAGTAACTAGGGAGTCAGACTCCAGCAGATCTGGACATTTTCTTTTCCTCCCTCCCTCCCTCCGTCCCTCCTTTCTTCCTCCCTCCCTCCCTTCCTTCCTTCCGAGAGAAGAGAGAGGCAAGAGTGAGGGGTGAGGTGGGAAAGATCCTTCAAATTGCATGAATGCTGAAGATTCCTATCACAAGCAGGGCCACGTTGACACCCAAATCAAAATTTCACTTATGATATTGTGGACTTAATATGAAGAAAGGCCTAGTGGTTTCCAAGGTCCCAAGACTGCTCATCGGAAGAATATGGAGACTGGGGGAGGATACCAAAGACAAAAAGGACAGCCCCACCAAATGACTGATTGATATGAAATCAAGAAGAAAGGAAAAGAGGGGGCAGGGCACCCATAGCATCCCTATGATTCCTGTAGGCGAGAGGCCCATGCAGAGGTGGATTCAAATTACCCTGAAAGTCCCAAGGCTTTTCTCCCATGGCTCAGAAACTCTGTGAGTTAAGAAATATGACAGGAATAACTAAAAAGGCCCAGGCATGGAGACAGGTTGCATGTGAAATTTGAAGTGGTTTGAATTGATAGTTTTGTTTTTTTTTTTTTTCAACTGCACAGAAAAAAAAGAGGTAATGGAGAAAATGCTGGGGCTTTTAAGCAGCCTCTTGATGTAAATGAAAAATAAAAACCACAGCAACTTTACTTCTTCGTAGCATTTGGCTAATGAGTTACTAAACCCATCCCTGCCCCATCCATCACTTCTACTGCGGAGACTCGGGCCCGCTTCGGCTCTAATTGGTCTAGACAGGTGTCATGATATTTCAGCACACTGGGAAGAAAAAAAGTCAGAGATTCTCTTCTGTGAGACTGAGGGGCAGACACTTAGGAAAACGTTAGCCTCATTTCAACCTTCTCAGAGGTAGTTTACGTTTCACAAGGAAACCCGGACAAATCAAAAGCTCGAACTTAGCGTCACCTCAAAAACAAAAACAAAAGCCCTTAATAGAATCCAAAGAAAGTTGGAAATTAACGTCGCCACTTTGGAAGGGAAGACCCTGGCCTGGAAATAACAGGTTTTACCTGGGAAGTTCATAGTCCCTGTTTTTCTGTATCGACAGCAAAATCAAATACATAATCCTTTGGTGTCAGTTTTAGTTTGCTATAAAGAGATTAAAGACTGTTTTATATTAGCGAATGATTCGAGGCCATTTTTTTTTAATCTTTTAAAGGATGTCACCAGACCCTGGGCTATTAAAACAGCAAGGAAACCGGCAACAGAATCTTAAGGGGTAGAATCTATGGAGTGGACCAGCCAGTGTCTTTATGCCAGGAACAAGGACAGTTTGTGGAGGATATTTGAAAGTTGTATTCCAGCCAAGCTGTGACATAGGCCATCTGGAAAGTTCCACTGTTATATGGCTGTTTGTTCATAACCTCAGAGAAGAGTCAGTACCCAGTCTCAGTTAGCGACAGAGTAGCAATTCAACTGTGAATTTCCTGGATGGTATCAGGAGCTAGCACACCCTCAAGCTTTTTAAATATGTATTTTTGAAACATAATTTCTTGGCAAGAAATGGATGGTCGTGCAATACAGAGAGTCCCCTGTGGAAGAAAGGATAATGCCCATCTACCAATGTCCCCATTGGCTGCTGCGGGTTACGTGGTCTGGTATCAGGGACTTCCCTAAATAGGCTATGTCAGAATTCCTCAAGGTGGAGCTGAGGTAAAGCATCAGAAGGGCAAGTTCTGAGATGCAGGCAATGGGTCCTTAATTCTCACCATTGACAAGAGAGCCTGAGAAACTAGGAATTAGGCCTTGGTCAGATGTGGATTTTACATGTGAGTTTCATACACACACCCTAGCATCCGTACGCAAAAGATTTGAAAGCCTCGTGGTCTCCACATACCAGGTTCCTCTGTGAGTATTAATTCCTTCTCTGAATGTCTACAAAATGTGTATTTTCCTTAAGAATTTGGGATGGAGAATTCAAAGTTTCAGATTTCAAGAAAAATATAGTATGGAAATGCCAGCTTCCAGCCAGCAGCTTCGGTAACTGGCAACATTTCATCTCTATGTGTCTAACTTCAGCTATGTGTCATCCAAGAGATCGCCTCTCTCCCTTCTTCTCCCTCACCCTCTGCCTACCCCCCATGTATGTATGTGTGTGTGTGTGTGTGTGTGTGTGTGTGACTGTGTGTGTGCGACTGTGTGTGTGTCTCTGTGTGTGTCTCAAACTCACACGGAGTCAAGAAGAGAAGACAAGAAGCTGTCTGCAGTGTAAGAAGCACAAACCATATTCCTTTCATTTGTTTCTGGTTTTGTGTTTCTGTAATGAAACATTCTGCATCCCCAATCAGACATAAGCCTTATTTTTTTTTAAGAAAAAAAAGCAAGGAAATATTTTGAATGCCAATCTAATAAAAAATAAAACAAAACAACAACAAAAAGGAAGATTAAAAAGAGACAGACAGAAAGAAAATGGCTCCAGGACAGATTTCCAATGGGGCTGAGAAATATTTACACTAGGGCGCCTGCAAACACAACAGGGATAGCCACACACTTCCTTAATTAGCAAACAATGAAAACAGTTTCTGTGTTCTTAGAAGGTGAGGGATAAACGGGACATTAAATAAAGGCAGAAGAAATGGCTACAGCTTTGAAAATGTTTATATTCAGTTGATAGTAGAGACTACAAGTGAGTTCTATACAGCAAAATATCAGCCTGTTTCACACTCAACAGTGGGAGAAAATTAGATGGCTCTGGTTTCCACAAGAGGACTTAGTGTCCTTGAGGCAATGGATGAAGCCAACAAGATGCAAGGCGGACAGTTTGGCCGTGCTTTCATTTCTGCATCTCAGAAATCACCTGAAACAAAGAGACGGCAAATAAGTCCACTTCTGCAGCCGTGGTTAAGAAGTGCCCTCTCAGACGTACAAGGCAAGGACAGTGCAAACACTCAGGACTGTGAGTAAACAAGCTTAAGAGATACCTTCAGATCTGCAGGGGACTTCAGAAATACTAACAGAAAAAAAAATACAGTCAGATTTTTTCATCTGCCCAATTAATGAATGTTTTAGCAAAGCTGGTTCAGTCCAGGTACAGAGATGCAGGAGGAAGAAAAGATGGGGGTGGGGTGGGGAGAATGCACAGGTGCTGGGTCCTGACTCTCCAGAGCCTCTCTCTATCACAGAAGGATTCCATTTAAGGAGAGAAATGTAACATTGCCCAATGCTGGTGGCTGTGGCTCAGGTAGGAGTGGCTAGGGCCCTGCTTCAAGCCCTGGCAGCTACCACCAAGGCCTATAAGGTAGTTTTTGATTGTAATTCCACTGCTCAGAATCTCCTCCTGGAAGAAGCATGCACAGAAACCCACACATAAGAGCAGTGATATTTAATAAAGCCTCATCCATTAGTAAAATATTTAAGATGCCCAATGAGCACAACAAAGAAGGAAGGGTGCAATAATTCTAAAACAGATAGAAGAGGGACGATTATGAAGTGATTAAAATAATATCCTGACATTTGTATATACAAAAATATCAAATCTGGTTGCTGTGTGATCAAAGCAGAAGCAAAGGTCTAGCCATATATGTATGCAGACATATGTCCTCACGGGGATACCATTATACACATGTGCACTATACAGCGCCGGTATCATGTAAAGGACTGTGATGGGATCTCAGTATCATGGAATTTGGAGATTAGCACCCTCCGCCAGGGGATTCATGTAAACCGTTCACCTTTTCCCTCCTGGAAAGGCACAAGGGCTGGCCTCTTCCTCAGGAAAAGTTTTACTCCCAAGCAGTTGATAGAAGGGGTTGGCTGAAGTTTAAGAAATGGCTGTAGACTCTTCTGAAGGGACAGGGGACAATGCAGGGACAGAGAAGGCAACTCGACCCTTTATTCACATATAGTTCAGTGTGAAAGCCCCAGTTGCACCCACACAGGTAGCTGTGTATTTACTCAGATGTCTTACAGATACGGTCCTTGCGAAGTAGAAATAACATATTCACAGAATTTCATGCCAGTGGATTATTTTAACTCATTTTGCATAGACAGACCCTACAAGTAAAACATCTCCAGAGGCTGGAGATGACTTGGAAGTTGACAGTACTTGGCTGCTCTTGTGGAGAACCTCTGTAAGGTCCCCAGCACCCACATGGCAACTCACAACAACCTAGAACTCTAGGGCCAGGGCATTGGATGCCCTCTTCTGACTTTCTTGGGCACCAGGCATGACATGGTACACATGCATGCGGGCAAAACATTTATGAGTATAAAATTAAAGTTAAAAAGCTTTTTTAAGAAGACATTCAGATAGGTTCTCCTTGGTACCCATTGAAGCGACCCACTAATGACCCACAGTGTCTGTGTGTCCTGGACTGTCAACTGAAGAGCTTCTCAGAAGAAGCAAGCCCTACCAAGTCACAGATGGAAACCATTTTTAAAGTGTGAAGGTGTAAGCGCGGGCCCCTGCCAACCTGAGCAGTGACACAAAGGATGCAGTTTCTGCCTTCCCAGGTCATCTCCTTTGCAACAGGCAAAGTAACCGCATTAAATTCAACTTTGCACACAAAGTGGTAGAGGTGGAAGAAACACTCAGATCTGCAAACTCTGATATTTTAGTCCTGGGTAATGCCAAAGTTTCTTCACACACACACACACACACACACACACACACACACACACACACACTAAATAGATAGATAGATAGATAGATAGATAGATAGATAGATAGATAGATAGATAGATAGACAGGTAGATAAATTCAGGAAAAGGCTTCATGCAGTGTAATTAGAAAGAGAAGCTCGGAAGCTCCCTGCAATGGTGGGAATGCATCCATGCGGAGTGCGAGCAAAGCATTGCTCAATGCACCTCTGCGATGCTGCTCCGCTCTAAAGATGGCATGGATTGAGGCACCTGTTTAGGAACTGCTCAGCTTCATTTCATGGGCACAAAGAGCGGCATGTTAGACCCCCTCAAGCCAAGATGTGGCCCCTTTGAAATAACCGCACACACACACACACACACACACACACACACACACACACACAATCATTATACACATGCAATCCAGTGTCCTGCTGAATCAGACAAGGGAGAACGAGGGAGAGTTCGCTGGTAGAGGGCTTACAGCATGTGCAGGACCGTAGGTTCAGCCCCCAGTATCCTCAGAGCACTCATGTGAGGGGTCTGATAGCTAAACTAAGAGCAGACAGCAGACTCGCAAGAGGGACGGGAGATGAAACGACCTTGCTTTACTCTCACCCCAAACAGCCACCTCCATGGATTTCCCTTTCCAAAGATTACAAAGGTTAACTCTCCCATCCCTCTCAGATCGACATTGTCTTCTACCAATCACAGGTTAGACCACCACTCCCATGAGCCACCTGTCCACATCAGCTACCCCTTTCTTCATCTACCCCTGTTTTCCCTTCTGTGGACATTGTTACTTAGTCACTTCCTTTGGCTTACTTCCCAATGAAACTGCCTGTCTAACTTGAACATGTCCTCTGTTTGTTTCTCTGGGGTTAGGGGTAGAATGAGAAATGAATACTTCTAAGCAAAAAACAGCAAAAGATTAGCGAGAAAATTGGGGGCAAAACATGAAGCTGAAAGGAAGACTATATTAGCAAGGAAGCTACTAATATGTGGTCACATTGGTAAAGTTCTAGTATAGAAATGGGTAGAACAATGGGACAATATGAGAAGAAAAGATGTGGCCTCAAATATGGATCAGAACTGTATAATTTAAGATCTCAAATCAATAGGAGAAGTAGTTAAAATTAAACATATGGTAGTTAGTTATTATTGGGAGGAAATGAGATTAAAGCTCTGTTTTATCTTTTTAAAAGATAGATTAGAACAATTCTATGTCTAAGCCCGTGTTTAATGCTAAAGCAGAATGGTGGTATGTGGGGAGCTATCATATATTACATTTGAAATGTCTGAAATGTACTGTCACTTAAAAATTTAAAAACCCAGATTATGTGAATCGAGAGAATTTGCAGACTGGACTCAGATGTAAAACTGAGACAAGAAAAGACACTGTAAGAACAAATCAAGAATCAATCTTGCATACTGTCTGTCTTTGTTAGGGTTTTTATTGCTGCGATGAAACACTATGACCACAAAGCAAGTTGGGGAGGCAAGAGTTTACTGGGCTTACACTTCCATATTACTATTCGCCACTGAAGAGAGTCAGCACGGGAACCCAAACAGAGTAGGAACCTGGTGTCAGGAGCTGATGCTGAGGACATGGAGGGGTGCTGCTTCCTGACATGCTTCCCATGGCTTGCTTAGCCTGCCTTTTTATAGAACCCAGGACCACCAGCCCAGGGGTGGCACCACCCACCACGGGCTGGACCCTGTCCCGTTGTCGATCACTAATTGAGAAAAGGCTTTACAGCTGGATCTCATGGAGGCATTTTCTCAACTGAGGCTTCTTCCTCTCTGCTGACTCTAGCTTATGTCAGGTGGACACACAAAACCAGCCAAGACTGTCTATAAGACAAAAGACTATAGCATAGAAATAATGTTTAAAAACAATGTAAAATGGTGAATATCTAACTAGAGATAAGACAAATAATTGATGTAGGCTGTTTGATGAGAAGCAAACACTAATGAAGCAATCGGGGAACAGGAAGTCACTTTCCGTCCCTTTGATAAACACAGGCGTTGACAGCAAAACAAAGATGTGTCATTCTGGGTGTTACTTCTTTAAGACTTAAAAGGCTACTGCCAGAGAGGATCCAGGGAAGATGTTCTCACAGGCCCCACATTCCATGATAGGAAATTATGGATTCCATATGGTAGGAAACAGGTAGGTCAGTATCCTTCGACAGTCATTAACTGAGCTGGTGAGTCACTTGCAGGGCGGAGCCAGGGGCATCTTCAGTTTGAGGCCAGCCTGGGCTACACAGTAGGACCCATCTTGAAAAGAAAAGATTTTCCCTCTTAGAGAGCTTGATTCTATAGATAATCCTGAAATAAATTGCAATGAGGAAGCCTAGGGAGGCAGCCCACTGGGCAAGGGTGTTGTTTCCCATACACCAGGACCTGTGTTTGACCCTTCAGTACCCAGTTAGAGCTTGCACATAGACACATACTAATGTCAGTGACTGGTTACTTTTTTCACGCTTGAGATAAACAGGATTTTGTTTAGCAAGTAAACAGTAGGAAATAGTCATGAGAATCTCTGACTACTCTGTCAAGAGAGGAATCTCAAAGAGGATTCACACAAACACCAATGAAGCTATGTAAGTATTTTATTAATATTTTTCTTGTATTTTTTATATGTATGGCATGAGGTATTTTCATTTGCACTTTGGCATTAGATCTTTAAGTGAGCTCAAATGGCCAAATTCTTGAAGAGTTCTCTTCTGTAGTATAGTGAACGCTACACAGAATTTACCTTTAATAGACATATGTGAAGTAAATAAATTTGTTACAGCACTTGTAATATATCATTCTGCTGTAACTGGTTCAAGGTCTGTGGTTCTCAGAAGAGAAAGCAGACATGTATAATTATCGCTTCCTGGATCTCACTCTTAAGCACAGGACACATACAAAGGTTTGTTTAATGAATAATACACAACATACAAGGCAATCAGATTACTTCAGAAATGGGCAGTTACATACACATTCCTAAACTCTAGTCCAAAACTAAAGGTATCTAAACACACACCAAGGATATGGGTATGATGCCTAATGACAGTGACAGAAAGCTTCTGAAAAGAAAAGAGAGAAATGGAGAAAGACTTGTGTATTAACAGTTTATTCTAGGCACACAGAGTGGCTGTCTGTGGTTTGACCATAAGAAATCACCAAACTCAAAAATAAGCAAAGTCTATGCCATGCTTCTTGGCAGAAAGATGGTGGAGAAACATTATTCTACTCCCCCTACTCCACTTTCTTCACAGCTAAGAACTGGTCATGGAACATTCTAGAATCCCTATCGACAGCCTATTCATCCCACAGCCAAGCAGGCTGCTATTGCCCTGAGCCAGTCTGCAAGTATCGGCTCTCCTGCTCACTCACCCCACTAGTCTATGCTGTCTCCTTGATTTTCTCCATACTGTGTATGCAACAGAAGCCACTAATATGTTTGGGAGACGATAAACCCATTTGTCCACAAACAGAAAACTCCAAGCCAAGACTCACTAAACCTCTGGTTGACAGCGGCCCCAGGGGGCTCCCCCCCCCACCCCCCAGTCGCTGAATATTTTTTCATCGGCATGCTCTTGAGAGCACCACGGTTTAATCATCTCCCTTTCGGAGAGTTAATATTAAAACAGGAACACGCCACCTGGCTGGGTTGTGTGAGGAATCGGGGAGAGGGCAGAATGAGAAATGAGGATTGTTGTCTTCTCTGAAGGCAGGAGCTTTCCCTCTACAAATCCAACTGCATTAGAAACAGGAGGGAAAGCAAAGTCTCATGGACTTCTAGTTAAACACGGCAGAATAAACATGTGTTTGTCTCCGCTTCCTCTCCTGATCCCACCAAACCAATCAGCATGAAAAGGAATAAGAAAGGAATCTCGGTAATAAAAGGATTTATTTAAAGGCAAAACCCACACTGAGAAGGAAATTGTAAGAGAAATGAAAGCAGGAGAAATGTGTATAGACCTTTGGAAGAAATGATGGGAAAAAGGGAGGAGCGCCCCAAGAATAAACAGATCTCTGTAGAGGGGTGAGTGGGTTCTCACAGAACTCCAAAAAGGCTAAGGAGAGAAGCTGGGGCATTGATTGACTAATTGACTGACTAACTGATTGATTTAGAATTGTTGAGTGGGAGTGAGCACTTGCTGTGTGAACATGAAGATCTGAGTTCTAATTCCTACCACCCATGTAAATGGCTGAGTGGCCTTAGGGGCCTATAAATCAACACTGTGAAGGCAGCAGGGGAGACAGGAGGGTCTCTGGAGCTGGAGGGCTACCAGTCAAGCTCCAGGTTCACTGAGAGACTCTGACTCAAAAAATAGAGCAAAGAGTAACAGAACAGGACAGATAACACCCTCTCAAGTCTCCTCTCTCTCTCTCTCTCTTTCTCTCTCTCTCTTTCTCTCTCTCTCTCTCTCTCTCTCTCTCTCTGTGTATGTGTGTGTGTGCATGTATGCACATGCACACATGTGTGTATGTGTAACTGCACATATACCATACACAAACAAACACATCCACACTATATGAAGAAGACTGAAAATAAGAGGAGGGGCTGTGGATGTCTGTGGGAGGAGCTGTTAAAATCCCAGGGTTTCTACTTAGGTTTTGGATGGCACTCCGTTTATCTCGAGGGCTGTTCTACTTGAAGTGGTTCAAGATCCTAGAAGGACGAATATTAGTAAGCCAGAATCTGCAAACTGTACAGTGCTGTTCAACAGGCTAGACATCAAAGGGATTTTTCTCTAGGAAAATCCAACATCTGCCCTAAAGTCCCCCGGCGAAAGCTCAGGCTTCCTGCACACCATACAGAAAGCAGGGCCAGTCAGCTGGCCTCCCAGTGTCTCACTCTAGAGCACAGGAGACAGAGAATACCAGGCATACAGAGGCAGCCAAATGATGGGGTCGGGGGATGACATCAAAGGAAGTAGACTCAACCAGCAAGAACAGAATCCTATAGACAAAGAAACAATCCTGACATTAGGCATCCTGTGTTATCAGAATTGTAAAAACAAATCGGGAGCTGGAGAGACGGCTCCGCAGTTAAGAGTGTGCATTATGCTATGTTTGGAAGACCTCAGTGCGGTTCCTAGCATTCACATTTGACAGCACACGGCAACCTATAACTCCAGGGCATCCATGACCTCTTCTGGCCTCTGGGGAAACCTACACACACACACACACACACACACACACACACACATGCGCGCACACACATAGATAGATAGATAGATAGATAGATAGATAAACAAACATAAAAGTTATTTTTGAAAATAAAATGTAAGAAACTAAAGCTGAAGAAAATAAATACACCTGCAAGAATGAAAAGGCAATAGAGAACAAGAGTTGGAGACTTTACTCAGTTCTTCAGCCCTACAGTGAAGAACAAAAATCTCTGTGGAAGCAAAAGGAAAACGTAGGTACAGAAATTACCCAAGATACATTCCAGGGAAATTTCTCAACGCAGAAGATACAAAATCTCCACATTAAAACATCCCCAAGAGTTGAGTGAGGTAACCCAGACCCAGAAAGACAAATACCATATGTACTCATTCATAAGTGGCTTTTAGACATCAAGTAAAGAAAAACCAGCCTACAATTCACAATCCCTGAGAACCTAGACAACAAAGAGGACCCTAAGAGTGATATACATGGATCTAATCCACGTGGAAAGTAGAAATAGACAAGATCTCCTGAGGAAATTGGGAGAATGGGGATCATGGGAGAGGGTAGACACGAAGGAGGGAGAAAGCGAGGGGAGTGGAGAAAAATATATCACCCAATAAAAACAACTTTTAAAAAATCCCAAAAGATGTATCCAGCTAAGTGAAGGTAAACCTACTGTTAAGACACACATCTGCACGGCCACAAAATATTGGGGGAAACAGAAGATTCTAGACGCTTCCTGAATGAGAAATGATTGTAAGAAAGCGGCCAGAAAGAGAATAGGTTCCCTTCTCTCAGCAGCCAATAATGTAAACTGATGTAGGATTCCCGTGCTGTGAATACCATTGGTTAATAAAGTAACTGCCTTGGCCTGTTGATAGGGCAGAACTTAGATAGGCCAGGGGGGAAAAACTGAATGCTGGGAGAAAAGAGGCAGAGGCAGAGAGAAGCCATGTAGCCCTGCCGGAGACAAGTGGCAAAACTTTAGCCAGTAAGTCACTGCCATTTGGCGATACACAGATTAATGGAGAAGGATTAAATTAATATGTAAGAGCTAGCCAAAAAGAAGCTAGAGCTAATAGGCCAAACAGTGATTTAATTAACACAACTTCTGTGTGGTTATTTCGGGTCTGAGCTGCCGGGCAGTCGGGAAACAAACTAAAGACCTCCTACAACAGTAAATTAGAAAACAGACCTGAGACCTGTGTCTTCAATGGTCTGAGACAAAATTATCTTTGGATTCTATATCAAAGTTACAATCACACATCAGATGGAACAGTGATGTTTTCAGGTATTTAAGTGTTCAAACCGTTTTTCTTTCTACACATTTTTGTCTCTGAGGAATATACTTATGAAGTATTCTTTAAAAAATAAGGGGGAAAACTAAGAATTCAGACAGCTTAACGTCCAGGGGAATTCCAAAAAAAAAAAAAAATTAGGGATCAAGGAAATACAATCAAGAAGAGGGAGTGGTAACTATTTCTATGTATGTGCAGATCTCTGTGTGTGCATGCACATGTGGATGCAGTTGGCCAGGGAGACCAGAAAAGGGGGTTGGAGACCCTGCAGTTGGAGTTGCAGGCAGTTGGGAGTCACCCAAAGTGAGCAGTGCTGGGAACCGAACCTGGGTCATCTACCAAAGCAGCAAGTTGCTTTAACTGCTGAGCCATCACTCTAGCCCAGGAACAGGACTTGTAAAGAGGGAGAACCAAAAGACGGAAGCTTTAATCAGGCGTGCAAGGTGACAGCCCACACTGGAGTGGGTGTGTGTGTACAGGTCAGGTCTCAGGAGGAATGCACACCATCTGTAACCTGGCAGGCATGACCAGCTGGAGGATTTTAATGGGAAGGGGTTAGAGTATATACATAGAACCATTAGGAGAATTAAATAAATAAAGACAAATATTTTAAGGACCAGTAACATAACTCCCCTGAATATATTATCATGGCACAGATATATACGTTAACACCAGTTTAGGGATGAAAGATGAACAGAGGAAGGATGACAGACATGGCTAGGATCTGCATTCATTGGAATGGAAGCCCACTGATGGTGCCTTATAGAGATAAGCTGAGAAACAACGGACCAGCTAGGTAAGGGAAAGGAGAATAGCTTCCTTTGGGCATCAGGAGTGGGGCAGGAGGTGGACTTGGGGAAGTGCTATCTAAGTTCATAAGCTTTCCGCTATTATTTGATTTTTCAAAAGGCTAAGCATCTATTACTTTACAAGAAGAAAGCCACCACACACACGATTAGTTTACAGACATAGAAGTCTGTAAACAAACACGTGTCTGCCTGTGAACTGGACTTGTCAAATTTCCCAGATGTAGAAACAGGAGAGTGGGAGTAAGGCTGGTTCTGGGTTGGGATGGAGAGGGCGGTCCACATGCAGAGAAAGCGGCGTTCAAGGCAGTGTCAGGGAACCCTCCCAGCTCATTTGTTCCTCCTCTTCAAGGCTCTTGCTTAAGCAGGGAAGGTGATCCTTGGGCCTGAGTGGCCTCAGGTCACTATGATTCATGAACTCCGAGCTATTTCAACTCTTTCATGAAAGCAGCCGGATCGCAAGGAAGCACAGCTCTCTCAGTTCCTGAGACAGCCCACCAGCCTATTCCTACCCCACGTGCACTCTTGTCTGCAGCACGGGGTCAAGGCTTTGAAAGATGCCAGCACCGATCCTCTGCAGTTTTCCTGGGTCCCCACTTCCTTGGATCCCTCCCAGCTTCACTCCTACCCCAAAGGGTCACTTCCCTACCCTGCGGCGTGTGCGCTCTGTTGTGTCTCTTCCATATTGACAAGCTGGGTATTGCTGCTTGATAATGGGATGGCTATCTAGCTGTCTGCAGAAGTGTGTGTGTAAAGACATGATCCATGGTTCTACTTCTGTACTCAGAAAGCAATATTATAGTGTGTGTATCAAAGACAGACACCTCTGTTAGCATCCACACCCCACTTATATATACCAAAACATAAAACAGCATATAAAACAGTAATGCACACATCACTGGGCTATTCCTTTATGAGTCAATGTGTCATATAAACATTTACACATAGAGGCCCCATTGCAGCTATATGGAGTGTAGGGCATGTGTGCACACTTTCTCATAGGCATCCTAGAACGCAGCAGCCCGAACAGACGCTGTTTTTCCTTCCTGACAAACGGCCATGAAATAGGAGGCTGACATCTGCCTGGGCAGGTCATTCACGTCAGCCTGCTACATGTCAGAATTCAAACTGCTCCATCCATCAACGGCAGACCCAAAATTAACGTAGCTTGGAAACTCTGAAGCAGGGCCGCAGCAGCCCAATTCAGAGCTGACCTTCGAGGAATGGTGGGGTCCGATGGAAAATTATTTCATGGCCCGCGCCGAAGCCAACAATACAATTTGAAAAGATTTTTTCAGTTAAATTAATTTTAAAGAAAAATTCCCCTGGGTAGTAGTTTAACTCTTAAGGTCACGCAGAGGAATGGGAAGTAGAGACATTTGCTATTGGAAGGCTCTGTTGGGACCGTTCGTAATAGAATTATAAGCTGCATTTTAGGCAAAACACCCACAGTTATTTGTACGAGTAAGAGAGCATCAGGTCTTTTCTTGAAGAAGCCATCCAGAGATTTTTGTCCTTCAAAGAAGCTGTTTTGCAAATAGGTATTAAATAATAATAATAACTAATATTAACTAATAATAATAATAGGTATTATAATAAACAGGACCTGGATGCGGGTGCCTAGAACAGAGCATCCTGGATGGAGGTCAGGAAGGAGATCCAGAATTTAATCTACATAGCAAGTTCAAGGCCAACCTAGGACTCGTGAGACCTTGTCTCAAAGAATATAAAGTCAAATTTTAAATGACATCAGCCTTTCCAGAATATAAAGATAAATGGCCTTTGCAGAGATGGCATTCCTCTGATCAATCACGACAACATTTAGATTTGGGATTTCATAACAAATATACAAAGATGACCACCAACTTAGTAAGTGAACCAAAATCTGAATCTTACAATTATTTTACGTACTGCTTTGGCTAGATATGCTACAAAGCACATGTCTAACGCTGTTCACTGGTAGTTGTGACATACTGAACGATGCTTCAAATTCATTAAGAAAGAGTTGGGTTGTTTTTCAAGCTGGGAGCACTGTTGCCATGTCGTGTCTCAGTAAATCCAAAGTTTCTGTTAATAGGAGGATGATGGCGGCACCATACCGATGGCCACACACCAGTGATGGATGACCTTAAAGCCTGCCTTTTTCATGGGATGTGTAGAAGCAAGGCCTCACCCACTCCATGGATGGGAGTTTAAAAGGTGAGGGGCTCTTCCACACATCAAATGAATAACGCTGAGGCTTTCTTCTTGGAGCAAAATTCCATCCCTAAGACTTTATTCCTAAGAAACAAATAAAAATAGACAAATTTTTATTATAGAGGAGGAAAAAAAAAAACCTTAGAGAGTAACCTGCCTTACGGAGCAGGGTGTGTCTTCACAATGGAGTTTCATGACGGACATCTGTTGGCTGATGGGGAGAAAACAACTGAAAAATCTAAAGCTGTTAAAGAGACAGCCATCCATAATCTAAGACATGTGGCCATAGCTGTAGATGCATCAAAGCCTGTGACCTATACCATCTTTCATTGAAAGTCAAGAGAAACACGCATCAGCTGAATCTTATATAAAAGGCTAGAAAATGAAGTGATCAATACATCCAAAGCAGGCAGAGATGGCTGGAGCAGAAAACAAAAACACGTAAAATCTTACAAACAAACTGGAAGGTCTTAGAAAACAGACAAATGACTGGCAAGAATAAAAATAGATAGTAGTAGGTACTAAAATGGAGACCTATCAACAGAAATGCAGAGGCCCAAATGGGGTGACATCTACAATTAATCTGAGGATGGAAATTGCGGGAACGTAGGCTGATCAAACTCAAACCCCAAGGGAAAACAGGTCACTTTCTAAGAAAACACATACACTTCCAGTTAGCTGAAAAGGAAACCAAACAAAAGAATCTGAATAGACAATAACCACACTAGAAACAGAAATATTTGACCCAGACCCCTGAATGCCTCAGGCCCGAGCAAACCTGAGCATGAGCCAATCCCAGGGGGATTGTGGGAAGAATCACTGAAACTGCAGAGAGATGTTGCTGTCAATAATTAAGCTGGGGCGAGATGAGACAGGAACCGCTCCTGGAAAAGCAGAGCAGATGTCTGCGCCCAGCACCCCACCTTGGACTTCTCGAGGCGTTCCTTTCCACAGTTAGGACGTCAGCATCAGAGCTGACTGCAGGTTTCCCACTTCACAGACAAGAAACGCAGAAAAGGAAAAAGGGACAACAATGTGAAGACATCATAAATATAAGAAAAATACAATCGAACCCAGTAGTAATGTCCAGTAGCAATGATAGACAAAAATACAAACATGTTCATATTTTAGCCTATCTGATTGAAAGAAAAAAATATTATTCCTATTAAATGCAAAACCAACAGTCTTTCCAACACTGACACTCTTGGCAAGAAGGTGAACAGTGCTACCTTCTAGAGGATGACTTGCCAGTTACTTAGCAGAATTTTAGGGTTGGGGAGATGGCTCAGCAGGTAAGATACTTCCAAGCATGAAGACCCGAGTTTGAATACCCAGCATCCACGCAGAAGCCAGCCTTCCCAAGCCACAGTTATGCATGTGCACGCACCTGGACCCACACATGTGACCATACAGAAATGTAAATATACAAATCCTTTGATAGAACGTATGTCCCACTCAGAGGAGCATGGGCAAGGGCACAAAGATGATCCTTGAGGGCACTTCAGGCTGTGGTGTCATGCTAGTGACATGCAACTGGAGATAGACTGCTCCACACACACTGCTCAGGTGATGGAGACGTTTGTTGGTTCAGGCCAACCAACAGTTTTAAGGTCATGCAAGGGGTTCACCAACGCAATTCCTAAAATTTCTGTGCATAACAGCAGCACACTGTATTAGCGATGATAAATTACCTGGAGGGTTATTTTTAAATATGTTCAAGGAGGGGTGTGACTGACACAAAATAGTACCTCATTTAATACGGGGCTCCAACATTAGTGGGTTTTAGTATTCATACTTAGGTGGGGGCTGGGAGAGCTTGTAGTCCTCACATTGTGGATATCAAAGACCAAAGGTACTAGCTTTTTTGCACCAATCAGCTTTGGCCTCCAAAGTTATTTCCATCATTAGCATGAGTTAACTTTGCTTCTCAGCATTTTCTTCCTCCCCTCTCCTCCTCTTCCTATCTCCCCAGCCCTTTCTTTGCTTCTTTTGGAGGGAGCCTCTCACTGCGTAGCTCAGGCTGACTTTAACAATGATCCTCAAGCCCCAGAGGTGTCCGTTCAGGGACCACAGGTATGGGCTCTTTTCGGTAGTGTGGTTGTTAAAGAAAATGTAGAAAAACGCTAATTTTCCTGGGTCCTTAGGGACTGTTAAAAATCTCCACGGATGCAAACGACTTTGCATTCGTGTGTCAGAACGATCACTTCTTATGTTCCAGACTTTGAAGTAACTACCATGCTCCACACGGAAAGAACAACATGAATGAAACACCACAATAGCCTTAACCCCCGAGGCCGAGCTCTCTGGGTTAGCTATCATGACTACTGCTGCTGGGAGAACTGCATCTCCATGTTCCATGGGCAAATGGCGATTGCTGCAAGATGTTAGAGAACATTATGAAACTTAAGACATCCTATACTAAGACATTCTATTCTCTCTCTCTCTCTCTCTCTCTCTCTCTCTCTCTCTCTCTCTCTCTCCATAGTGAAGGCTGCAATATCTTTTTTTAATTTGTTCAGTTTTATTTTTTATTAATTTATATAAATTTCAATATCTTATAAAAGGCATCCAGTCTGGCTTCCTGTTGTTTCCTGAGTTTGGCCTCAGTTCACAGTGTTCAGAGTATAATCATCATTCCCACATATGATCCATGGCCCAAACCAGCCATGGGCCAGCAGGTTTGCATGATTCCTTTTGAGAGCATGTTTGTAAATAGAGAGTGTGAGAGAGCACAGGAGATGTCAGAAAGACTCGTAAGGGACTGTCTCCGCGGACAATTGCAGATGCCATCTGCTCTCTGGTGTTTTCTGATTTCCACAATGAGTGTGTGGGTTTTATATTAAAAATAATGGCCTGCTATGTTTAATTGTGGAGTGTGGGGATCTGCTGAAGTTCATTCACCGAATGTCCTTGCTAGTCAGCTAGATGGAGCCCAGGCCTTGTGGAAGTTTTGCAAGCTCTGTACCACTACAGACTCCAGACCTTACCCATGGCTTCTTTGTAACATTTATGTAAGGTAAGGAACCTTTCCTACTGGTAAGTACTCAGATGTCTGAGCCTTGTGCAGGCTACCATCTGGGCTAGACTGAGCACTTTCCTGGTCAGACATCCTAGGCTCCCACCAGAATCACTACCCAAAGGCAAGACTAGAAGACAAGTTTGGAAATATGAGAACTGTAGTTGAAATTAACCATGGTTCCAGGGAGGAATCTCCTAGAGATGACACAACATACTGAGTGAGAAGATTAGATCCAAACTGTGAGATGCGACGAAGTCAAGCATGTTTGTCGGTGAGCTGGCAACGTTCTGGGAGGCAATGATTAACTCCCTATGTCTAGAACGTATACAATAACAAAACCCCAAACCTAATGGAAGTGAAAGCCGGTGGAAGAAAACTGCAGGTAAATTGACGAGATTTGGGGGAATAAAGAACAAGTGAAAGACAAAAGCTCTTTGAGAAAAATCACAAGCATCACCAAGCACTTAGAGAAACACTGAGAAAAGGAAAGAGCACTAAAGATGGCAGTAGTGATGAACTACGATCTGTAGTAGTGTCTTATGAGTGGGAAGTACTTGTCTCCAAAGCCAAAAGACATGAGCGCTGATCCCCAGAATCCAGGAAAAGCTGGATGTGTTGGCATCTATCTCTAACCACAGTGCTCTTCCAAAGAGACGAGAGGAGGCAGGGACAGGGCGCTCTCTGGAGTCACACAAGGCAGCTAGCACAGGGTACACTACATGTAATGAAGAGGTAACGTGTCTCCAGCAAGGGGGACAGTGGGGCTCAGTGCTGGAGGTTGCCCTTTCATGGAACATATGTGCCCATGACATGAGGATACATGCACAAAAGTTAAGAGAGAAAAACAAAAATGCAGCATCTGCTGAAATCATGGAAAACATAGAAAGAGAATGTTACAAAAAAAACCCTGTCTCAATACAGTTAGGAATCTTGAAAATAATAGGTATAAAATAATATAAAATAGAAAACTTAACAATACTAACCAAATATATTGATAGTCCAATAACTATCGGGGTAGCTTATGCAGTATTAAATTTTTTCCACAAATAAAAAAGTTCACTCTCTGATCATGTCACCAGTGAGTTCTGTAACATGTTTAAGAACAAAACAAAACCCAACAATCTTTGAAAACTTGACTCCAAACCAGAAAAACAGGAAGAAATCTCTATGAGGCTAACTTCTCCTTGATTCTAAACCCTCATCCTAATACACACAAGGTAAAATTACAGTTGAATGTCATTCATGAAAAAAAATTATAAAAGTCCTAAGGGAAGGTATTACCTAAATGACTCCATGTAAACAGAGACTGCACTTTTGCATCCCAGCTGCCTAGACCCAAACAAATACACAGAAACTATATTTATTACAATCTTCTTTGGCCAATGGCTCAAATGTTTTTCTAGCTAGCTCTTACATCTTAAATTAACACATTTCTATTAATCTGTGTGTTGTCACGAGGCTGTGGTTTACTGGTAAAGTTTTGGCGTCATTCTCCTTCTGCAACTACACGGCGTCTCCCTGACTCTGCCTTCTTTCCTCCTCTATCTCAGCTTGGATTTCCCACCTAGCTCTATTCTGTTCTGCCATGGGCCAAAGCAGCTTCTTTATTAGCCAATAATAATAAAACATATTTGCAGCATACAGAGGGAGATCCCACATCAATTCCAGCAATATATAAGTGATAATGTATTAATAGGAACTTGGATTGTATACAAGGAACATACAGTAAATTTAATATCAGTAAACAATGTTTTAGCATGCTTGTAGATAAAATGGAAGAAATGAACATTTCAATGAGATGTAAAACATGAAGAAGAATTTAAGAACTTATTTATACTAAATGTAATAATTTAAAAGATTATTTTTTAATCTGAAATAGTTTTCTCTTACCACCCCCCAAAGTTAAGGTAAAAGAAAACTTTAAAAAAGAATGTACAAGAACTAGATGGGCTAGGGACACAGCTTAATGGCTAAGAACACTTACTACTCTTGCAGGGGACCCAGGTTTGGTTCCTACCACCCACATGGTAGCTCACAACCATCCATAACTCCAGCTCCAAAAGACTCAATACCTCTTTTCCTTCTATGTGCTCCTAAACACACACACACACACACACACACACACACACACACACACACATAGTGTATGCCCATACACTCAGGCATACACACACGTAAAATAAATAAATAAATACCAAAAACATTTTAAGAACTAGAAAGAAGGGAAATTATTCCCATAGGTGTATAGTTGGACATGTTAAAAATTCAGAATAATCTACTGACAAATTATTACAACTGAAGATCTCACTGAGTCTCCTGATATAGAAACTAACATAGAGAGAGCCATTCTGTTTTTACACATGAACCACAGCAATTTAGAAAAAACTTTAAAGAATTCTAGTAGAATCACTGCTAAACAACAATAAACCTAACAAAAACATACTTCAAAATATGGGGGAAAGACCATCATTTTGCAGCTAAAATAACATGAAGCAGAGCCTCCTTCACTAAACTGCCACATATTTTAAAGTCTTGTATCACCAAATGTTGAAGAAGCTGTTGAGAGATAATGCAAAACATCCCGGTCAGAGTGTAGGATGCAGAGATTACCGTACAAACCATTTGACATTGAACCATCAGGTCAAAGGCATCATCATATCAGGATCCATGATTCCTGTCTCTGGAAGCACACATCCTGAGAGTCATTGCACAATTGCACTAAAGTACACACACATCTCAGAAACCTTTTCTCCTAGCCTCAACTAGAAACAGCTCAAATGTCTATAGGGAATAGGGCAGACAACTGAATGGTGGTAGAATTACATGGTAAAATATTTTATAACAATAACAAAGAGTGAAGAGTGGTTATATGGTCTGTTAAATCGGAGGCTGGCCAAACATGGCTGCAGCTATGTCCTTCTGTTGTCTGTAAAGTGTCACTGGATGTCACTGTGACTTTCTACTTATATGTCATTCTTGTAGCTTTCAAACCAAAATGATGGAACTTTTAACAGAAACCACATGGCCTGAAAAAACCAAGAACCTTTCACTAGCTGACCTAATGGAATAAGATACCAACTTCCAACAGGAATCAACCTTAGAGGCACAATGGTGACCCAGAGAAACATAGTTGATGAATGTGTATCAAAATGGTTTATATTGTAGAATGCTAACAAAATGGCAGACTTATATTGTTCTGAGAGGTACATACACGAGGCAAGTGGCATCAGATGGTCACAAATCTTTTGGTAATGGAGGACTGGACTGCAGAGGAGACTACTGGGGACTTCTGGGAGGCAGCAAGCCTCTCCCTTGTATGTGTGGCAGAGACACAGGAATGTGACCTGTCCAGTGTAACATGAGGGCCGACTTGTTGGGGTATCTGTTCCCGACCAGTACTCCACAGCCAGCAAGTCCCAAAGAAAATCAACAGAGTATACATTAGGTTATAAACTGATTAGGCCATTAGGTCAGGCTACTTATTAGCTCTTATAACTTATGTTACCCCATTATCCTTATCTACGTTAGCCACACGGCTCAGTACCTTTCTCAGCTGGGCAGGTTACATCCTGCCTCTTCGGTGGTCTGCGAGGAGTGGTGGAGGGAACTTCCTCCTCCCTAGCCTTCTCCTATTCTCATTGCCCCACCTCTACTTCCTGTCTGGTTGACCCGCCTATACTTCCTGCCTGGCCAATCAGCGTTTTATTAAAATACATGATTGACAGAATACAGACAATTCTCCCGCACCAGCCCAGTGACTGGGTGAAGGGTGTGTATGTGTGAGCATGCACTGTTGGATCCTCTGGGGTGTGGTAAACTTCATTCTAAAAAAATAGTAAACCGAGAAGATGAGCCGCTACTGATGACTTCAAGGCATGGTTTAAATAAAGCAAAATGTTCTAACGATAGTCAAAGGCACCTAAAGAGTTAGAGAACCATACACTTTTTAAAATAGTGGGCTCGTTTTATCCTCCTGAAGTTCAGAAAGGATTTCTATCAAGTGTTATAAGCAACCAGCATGAAACATCATTTCTGGAGTTTCAGCCACACAAGACCCTATTGCTTTTTGTTGTTGTTGTTTTGGTTTGTTTTTGTTATTATTGTTGTTGTTTCCTGATGGGAATGGGAGACCCAGGACAGAATACCAATAAGCACAGCTCCACAGAGTATTAACGTGGGACTGGACCCTACACAAAACACCTTTAGGTAAGAAAATTTCTTCTGCAGAGGTAATGTGAGGGTTTCTTTGCTAGTTGGTATTTCTAAACAGAATACAAATCTTAAAATCAGTCGCAACTGTTGTTCTGAGGCATAACTCCTACACTGGAGAACACACACACCTAAGACGCCAACTCTGAGGATTTCTGCATATTAACCCTAGAGCCAAGCAACCATCATCACCATCAATTCGAGAATATTTTCTCATGCTCTGAAGAAACCCGGAAACCTGAAGCTACAGTCTCTAGAAATGTAAATGATGAAACTGTGTGAGCTGATCTCTTTGGATTGTGGTTTCTTTGACTAGTTGTGATGCTTCTTTTTTATGTTTTTATTTTTTATTGATTTTATTAAGCTCTACATTCTTCTATATTCTCCTCCCTTCATCTCCCCTTCCCTTCAACCCTCTCCCATGGCCCTCATGCTCCCAATTTACTCAGGAGATCTTTTCTTTTTCTACTTCCCACATAGATTAGATCCACGTATATCTCTCTTAGGATCCTCTTTGCTGTCTAGGTGCTCTGGGATTGTTTCTTTGCTTTATGTCTAGAAGCCAATTATGAGTGAGTACATATATTATTTGTCTTTCTAAGTCTGGGTTACCTCACTCAATATGATGTTTTTCAGATCCATCCATTTGCCTGCAAATTTCAAGATGTCAATTTTTTCTGCTATGTAGTACTTTGTTGTGTAAATGTACCACATTTTTCTTATCCATTCTTCTATCAGGGGCATTTAGGTTGTTTCCAGGTTCTTGCTATGACAAGTAACGCTGCTATGAACATAGTTGAGCACATGTGTTTGTGGTACAACTGAGCATGCTTTGGGTATATACCCAAAAGTGGTATTGCTGGGTCTTAAGGAAGGTTGTTTCCTAATTTTCTGAGAAATCACCATACTGATATCCAAAGAGGATACAAAATGGTTGAAAGACACTTAAGAAAATGCTCAACATCCTTGGCCATCAGAGAAATTTAAATCAAAACAACTCTGAGATTCCATCTTACGCCTGTAAGGATGGCCAGGATCAAAAACACTGATGACAACTTATGCTGGAGAGGATGTGAGGTAAAGGGAACACTCCTGCATTGCTGGTGGGAGTACAAGCTGGGTCAGCCCCTTTGGCTATCAGTTGTGTTGTTCATGAGGGCCGTCCATATGATATCACATATCAGTATGTCACGCACTTTCATGGCTGTATACTATCTCATTTTATGGATGTACCACAGTTTCTTTATCCATCATCGGGCAGTTGATTATCTCTCAGTTCCATCTGATATGAAGGCCGCTGCTATAAAACTCTGTGTGCAACTTAGAGAAATAAATGTTTTCTCTTTGGGGTGTATATGTGCTATCTCTGTGAGGTGTAGGCCACTAAAGAGAATTAGTCTGAATACTTCAATATTTGCTTCACTCCTATAACAGTATAATTTGGAAGGCACAGTTCTCCTTTGCTGTTTAGGGAACAGAGTCTATAAATAAAGTTAGTTTTCTAGTGTTGAATACAGCATCACTGTGACAGACGGAAAACTTACCCGGAGGATACAGCATTACAACTAGCTTTTTGTTTATCCTTCTGACTAATGTAATTAAATTTGTTCAACTAGAGCTAGTGAGTTTTAGGGAACCCTAGTCTTTAACATCATGGGACCTTCCTGAAAGTAGTCCCCAGTCCTTAAGAGTTTTCCAAGCTAGAATGAAATTCCTTCTGGTTTTCTTCTTTACTTAAGAGTATGCTTGTGAACCATCCTGTAATCAGAATCCAACAAAGTAAGTCCAACCACGTTATTGTATTTTCACCATGCCAGACCGACCACAACCCCAAAGCATGCTTTCGAAAGCAGGCTGGAATGAACTGGTAATTTGCAAATTTAGCCGGGTACTCACTCTAACCTAAGAGTAAGAAAAAAGAGGATTCCAGAAATTGGCACGTCTCTCCCGGATTTATTTGCATAACCATGTAGCAGATGAAGCACTGAATCTTAGCATTGTCATGATGTTCTACAGTGTGAGAGAGCAGAGACGTGGGAAACGCCATGAACCAGTTTCCCCAACGTAGCTACCCACCTGTCCCAGGTCTCCTCCCAACCCCAAAAGATCTAAGACCTGAGAGGGAACGGGTGGGATGGAGATGCGCTCAGTTTACAAAAACCCCGGGGTTCGACTCCCGCCCAACCCCAAGACAAAACATGAAGAAGCAGAAGAATTGGGACCCCTCTCTACTGTCTCTGAAAATACATGTATTTAGAAGGAGCCATTTTCTCTTAAATATTCAGAAGAAAGAAGAAAGTATCAAGGATGGAGAGGGGCTGGAAGGTGAGAGGGCGGGGCTAAGGAACGGAGGGGGTGAAGAGTGGGGGGGAGTTAAGGGAGAAGCAAGATATGGAAACAAGTAGAAACGAGAAAAGTACAGGAGGAAGTTAGGTCTGATAAGGAAGGCACTCCAGTGTTCGCTGTCTAACTGGGTGCACCTTTGGGCATATGCAAGGGACAACACAACACAGAGGGCTCATAGCACATAGGCAGTGTAAGAACCTGGGCCGACCCTAGGCCAGGAATCCAAGTGGTTGGCGGGACTTTCCCACAAACCAGCATGCAGGCAGGGCCCCACCTGCCCACTGGGGCCAGGGAGACGAGGACTCGCCAGCCGCATCAAAGGAAACCAGTATTCCCTGGTTTAATTAAAACCTACTTGTGTTTCATTGGCTTAAAACTGTCAGGTTTAGATGATGCTGGGCACAAACTGGCTCTGGGGGGAACGCTGGCTTTCTTGGTGAAGAGAAAGTGACAGGAGGGGTCATTCTGCAGTGCTGTGATGGGAGGTACCAGGGAAGTACCTATCCCCAAGCCCTTAATGTCTCCAGGGATGGAGCTGCAGCTCTCTGAGCTGCCACACCCAGGTATTACCCCATATACGACTTCATTAAGAGGGCAAAGGACAGGCAAGCAGCCTTCACAGTACTTCTGTGTCCCAAAGGGACATGCCAGGATGTAACTGCTTTTGTTTGTGGTTCGTGCCCCTTTGTAGACATGCATCTGCGCATGTATTGTGTAACAGGCATTTAAAAAAAAAAAGTGATATGCAGTCCCAAAATACTCAATGCGAGCTCCCCTATTAGTAGCAAGTTGGGTTGCTGAGGCTTAGGCAAGCCATTTAATAAAAATAGAGCCACCCAAATGAACAGGGATTGAAAAAAAAGTAGATTGATGGAGCTGGGTTGGTCACTGTAATTACTGAAGGTGTATCATTTCCTAAGCTCTTTGCATTAAGTGTATGCCTTACATTTATCAGACATAATTAGCACTTTAGGTGACAATGATTTGATTTCTTTCCTTGTAATAAAAGCTCTCTGTGTTGGCGTATACATTCGGAAAGGGAAATTGAATACGGTTGCTGTTTATTCCCCTGAGGCAAAATTTAGGATGGAACCGGGAGGGGGGGGCATGGGAAGAGGGCTTACAGAACAGCTCTTTGTGAATTTTGCAAACAGCAGAAGTAAAATAGTTTGATAAAACCTTTGAAGGTTCACAGTCAGGCGCATGCTGTGTTTGAAAGTGAAGGAGGGCCGCGGAAGGTTCCTCTACTTCCAACATCGGCATTTACCTTTCCTTCCAAAGAGGATCAGGTCGTACTGCACTGACTCAGAGGCGGAACTACAAAACTGGATTTGTTGAAATGATTGCAAATGAACTAGAAGTATGCACTGCCTTCTTGGAGGGGATGGGAGAAAATGGTTTTGAAAACTCTTCCAGATAAATGCAATCCTTCTAGCTCCCTCAAAATTAAGGCGCATATTAATCCCTATTTTTCTGATAAATTTTAAGCATTTATATAAATGTTTATATATACATAAATTATATATATATATACATATATATATATATAAAGAGAGAGAGAGAGGGAGAGTTTATATATAAGAGCGGAAGTACATACATGTAGGTACATGAAGCACAAAGACACTGCATCCTCATAGCTGAGACCCCACTGGAAATGCTTTGAAAACTTTCACTTCTGAGTGTAAATCTTGATAAGCCTTTTTCTCCTCTTCTTTGTTAAAAAGGTTTTTTTTTAATGTGACAGGTGGCAAAGTTGATTCCTCTAATTACACAAATGAATTAGAAACGAATTCCTGCAGATGAATCACTTTTAAGCAAATAGGATGTGATTAGCGACGAACAGACCTTCCCATGCAGATTGAACTCGTTGACTTCCTGCTCAACCGAAACCCTGTTGAACCTAAACTCCTTGTGCAGACAGATTCCAGTTCGTTGCCAGGGTTCTCATGGCCAATTCTCTATCCTAATGATTCTAAACTTTGCCCAGTATCTCAGCAAAGCCTAAAGGAGAGATGCTGAACTTGCCTGTGCCACACCTGTTCTCAGGACCGTCTCTGTGCCGTTCTGAACTGCATGCAGGTGTCTCAGTGGTCTAAGTTTTAATTTCCGCAAAGAAAGACTCCTGCTGTACGTGTGAGCTGCTGCCTAGGAAACAAACAGAAGTCAAAACAGCGCAATGGAAGGCTGTGGAAAATCAGTGAGAAGAATAGATCGTCAAATACACGTGTGTTTGTCTATATTGCAAACAAAAAAAAAGGAAAAAGAGAGAAAAAATTAAGAATGAATTGTTTAGGGGTGGCCTGGAGTCAATTCAATATAATTCTAAGGTCTTTAAGCATGATTTTAAAGTATGCAGCAGCTGGACGCATCACATTTTTCCAACACCGATTTCATCTAAACAACATTTTAATAAAGAACAGGTGACATCTTGGTGATGCTTTTCAAGGAAAAAAAATCTCCTTGCTTAATTTTTGCCTTGAGCCAGGCAGAGGTTAAAGGACAGACACAATAAAATAGTAGCGCTTCTGTGTTCATTCCCCAGTGTTATTTTCTTAGCGCGAGAGTTTGTTCTGAAACACAAACTTGGTTTCTGCAGGTCTGTGCCCCCAGCCTTGATGCCATCAGCTTGCTTGAGGTCTGAGAGTGGAAAGCGATTGAAAATAAAAGAGAACTCAGTGTTGGCAGGCGACAGAGGGCCTGATGACACTGGCGTGACTGGCGAGCCGCTCCTGATGGTGCATTTATTATGGGAAAGAGTCACATTCAAGCTAAGATGTCACAAAGTCACTAGATCACCTGATCCAGGAACAGCCTATGTGAACCCCAACTCCGCACTAACAGGCCAGAGCCAAGCATCAATACCTCAGAGTAAAACTCTGACACTAGAATCCCTCCTTATGGAAAATCCATCAGCGACAAGAAGACTTTTATTCTTCCATGATAAAATAGCAAATGAAATATCTATGCCCCAGGATTATTTACCCCCCCCCATTATTTCTCATCAGATAGACACAGGCACACACACACAAGCACACACATACAGGATGCCATAAAGGCCCTTTTCCCCCACATCCCCCTCGCCCCACCACCACCACAGGAGAACGGCAGAGAACGTCATGTCAAAAACCCTCACTTTAGAACAATAAATAAATAAACCAGCCACAGCCTTCCGGAGGCTAGCCAACTCTAGCATAAGTAATCCAAGAGGCTGAAAGATGCCAGATAAATTTGATTACTATAAAAGATGGGAACATGTTTCTTTCCTTTGAGAATTCACAAAAAGGGGTCAAAAACAAAGCGATGCTGAAAGCGAACAATTTCATTTCGCCTGCAATTCAGGGCGAAAATTCAAAGGCAATTTTGCAGGAACATTTTATCACAATTTTATAGACCCTCATTTCCTGCACACATCACAATCTTTAATTTCTGAAAGAGGAAAGCAAGAAAAGGGGGAAAGTGGGCGGGGGAGAGAGGGTGAGGAGGCTGGGAGCCACCGTGAGGGGCTTTTTCTTCTTCCTCTTTAAGATATAAATGCAGATATTTATAAAGCAGTGAGGGATTTGTAAATCTTTCTTCAGAGCTGAACCTACCACTGAGGCTGTTATTTGCTGAAAGCTGCTATAGGCATACTCCAAAACACAGCCAGGCCATCCCTCCCCCTGCAAAACAATCAAAAATAACAGAGGCGGGGAGACATGGAGAGAAAGACATTCTGGTTAGTTTCGACAGACATGAGAGTTGGAAAAACCGCTTTTGTTTTACACCATCTCTCTGAATCACACACACACACACACACACAATTCGTTATAGAATCATATATACATATATGATATGTGTATATATGTACACATTCATATGTATATACATATACATGTTTCCCTCTATCTAAATATACATACCAAAAAATGGAAACTCAGTATAGCTTGCCTACCATCTTTGGGGCTGACTCTCATTTTGTAGGAATGATGGCATGGTTTGATGAAGAGTTCTGTGGTCTTTCAGAAGGTCTTAAAAACAGGCAACAGGCTTAGACACTGTCGCTCCTTACCCTGAGCTCTTGCCTGGTGTAATTAAGGCAGAGTTCATGGAAACACAAAGCTGTGCTTCCCAGCACTAATCTGGCCAGTAACTTCTTGTGCATTTTCAGAGGAAGCCACAAACCCTTCCTCTTCTCCTAGTGGGCCTAAGAAATAATGGATATGTTGCTTTCACATGGTTGGAAGGGCAAGGAATACGGACAAGGATTTGAATACTTCACTCTTGTCCTTAGTTTGGTGCCTTCCAAGAGCCTGATTAATCTGAGGTGGGAGATGAGAAGTTGTTTACTCAAGAGGAAATGAATACCTTTTGGAAAATATAAGGCATGAAAATCAAAGTAAAATTTTAATAGTAAGTATCAAAGTAAAATGGACATGGTACAATGCAAAACTAACCAACAAAAAACGATTTAGCCCTTGACAGGAAAGAGGGTGACTTCATACAAGCACAGACATTTTTTTCTCGATAGGGCAGCACGTCTACTGAGCACTTGTTTGAAGGAACTGCCACTTTGCTTCAAACCAACCAAAACAAAGAAGCCTTCGTGTCTTAGAGAAGAAATGGTTAAAAGGATGCTGTCTTCTCGCTCAGATCTTAGTGCCTAATGGGAGAGATTAAAAAGGACTTAGAGCGTGGAACAAACAAGATGGCCCATTGGCAAAAGATGCTTGCTCCCAAGCCTGACAATATTGGTTCAAGGCCTGGAACTCACATGATTGACAGGGAGAAGTGGTTTCTGCAAGTGGTCTTCAAATCTCTACATGTGCATCGTGGCACATGCCTTTCGCCTTACACACCCCCCCCCCACACACACACCCAAACACACACACCCCTCACATGATGGCAAATACCGGTGTAGATACTGAGAAGGGGAAACATTTATTGCTGTTGGGAGTAAAAACTGGTGCAACCATTATAGAAATCAGTGTGAGATTCTTCAAAAGTCTGGAAATAGCCCTGCCATATGACCCAGCTATACCACCCTTGGGCAAGTACCCAAAAGACTGTATCCTGTTACAAAGATGTCTTCTCAGCCATGGTCATTGATGCTCTATTAAAAAAAAAGCCAGGAAATGGAAACAACCTAGATGTCTGTCAACTGATGAACGGATAATAAATATGTGGTACATTCATTCAATGAAATATTATTCAATTTTTAAGAAAAACAAAATTATTAAATTTGCAGGTAAATGGATAGAGCTGGAAATAATCATTCTGAGTGTTGTAAGCCAGAAAGATGAAAGTCATGCCCCCCCCCCACATCTGTGGATGTTAGGTTCAACTCCAGATATATATGTTCAATTTGGGATACATACAGAGGTCAGAAAATTACTAAGAGGCCAAGGCAGGGGAGACAAAATGCAGTAGCATAAAGGGTTAGAGGGAAACAATGGAGTGGGAATGATTAATGCATGGTGTGGCGGATGGGAGGGCGGAGGAGGAGATGAACATGGGAAGAATAGCCAGCACTAAAGACCTTTTTAAAAAGTCGTATGGAAACACACTACTGTGAAATCTTCCTAAGATATATATACATACACACACATGTAAAAAGAGTTTATATGTTACCATACAATGTGGTGACAATGCCCCTACTAGAAACCATGAACTAACAAAAACCCGGTACTATGAATGGACTTTTGGAGTTGGTTGGACAATGAGGTCCATAGGCCCTGAAGCATTACAGGCTATTACCAGTGCCCTTGGCTACCTTCTAAAGCTTGATGGTAAAATTCTGTGTCTGAAGACATCACATAGGTAAGTCACAAAACATGGAAAACTCAAGCGGGTACTCACTTGGAAGCTCCATCCTCACTGGCTAGCTTTCATTGTGCTAGGAAGTATGATGGCCAGAAGAGAGAGAGAATCGCACGTTTTACCAAGCTGTGAACCCTGTAAGCTCCAATAGCAACCCGTCTGGAAACAGCTGGGGACCAACTGGTACAATAGAGGCATAAATGCCATAGGAGTAACCATTTACTTCCTTATTGCATTTAAGGCCCACTCCATAAGTTGATACCCGCATATGACATCATCATCAGAGCCAGGAACCAGTGACGAGACAAGTCATAGGCCCTAAAGGAGAATCAACTGCTATTAACTTTTAAAGGGAAGAAGATATCACCAATACGCACGCAGTTAGCCCTCCCGATTGTTTTTAAGATGCAGATGGCATATCTATTAAAGAAGGAAACCCCTTAGAGAAGGTTAGAGATTGTAAGGTATGTGTCCATGGATAAGAAGTCAAACAAAACTTCAAGAGGAGGTTGGGAAGATTATTCAAATCAGAGGGAATAGATGTCTGCGGCAAAGTTGTAATTTTTTTCTTGCTAAACATTACAGAAGTATTGCACACATGCACTCATAAAGGCTGTGACTGCCTGCACGACGCTTGTACAAGATTAAGCCTGCCAGAATCCCAGCATGGATAGAGGCGGGGCTCCTGAAGCTCCACTCCCTAGCTGGAGAAGCTATTGGCAATTGGTTGTTGGGGGCAGGTGGGAGTCAGTTTATTTTAAGGGTGCAGACCCTGATCGACTATGCATGCTCCAGTAGACAGCATACACCCATTACATAGGCAGCACTAAGTGAACTCAATGTTTTTTGTTTTTTGTTTTTTAACATGAAGTTGGGAGGGAAATGTGCTGTTGGAGAATAGAGAAGAAACTGGAGGGGAGGGAATGAGGATGGGTTTGATCCATAAACCGTTATATGTGTGCATAAAATTCTCAACCAATAAGAAAAAAAAAGAGCTAAAAACAACTTATCACAAAGAGCTAAGAAAATGAAGGGGTACTGTTTGCATGTTTTCTCTGCTTTTCTTCACTAGCTGTACAGAAAGGCAGGCATTACCTGTGCTCCCTCCCTTCCGCTTCCCTGAGTCTGCTTTCTGATGTCTCAGATAGCAGCACAGTGCTCACGAGACTGACAGGATGACGGGGGAATGTCCCAGCCAAGCCCAAACGGCTTTGTTGGGGTGGATTTTTAAATCTCAGCAAATCGTCTTGTATACTTTTATTTAAAACTGTGATCTTGAGCTAAGCTGCTGTACTCGACTGTGTCCCTTTAACCTAGGGAACTTGCCAAAAAATAGTATTGAGGCCAACAGCTTAATAAGTTTTATAGAAGATTAAATATTTATATGAATAAAAATAGCACCTGCAGCGACACCAGGAAGGATAAAATTACAAGGGCTATGAAATCTTCATGCTTCAGGGCATAAATTGCTTACCAGCTGGATGGGGCGGTTTCCCCCATGAAACAACACTTCACGGCTAAATAAGTCCTCCCAAGAAGTGTCTGGAAGTTGACCACTTTGAGGAGCAAAACTAAAGCACAGAGACCATTATGCTGTGGGTTTGCATCCAATTCAGGTCTGCCCAGACTTTAGCAACTGACATGACAGCACACCGCCCAAAATACAAATACAAGGAGCACTCAGTGAGGGAGAATAAGATGCACCGAAACTCCCGAAAATAGGGTTGGAGAGAGGGCTAAGTGGTTAAAAAGACGGGTTAACTAGCCCGTCTTCCAGGGGACTCACATTTGGTTCTCAGCAGCCACACTGGGACACTCACAACTGTGTGTATCTCCGACTTCAGAGGATCTGATGCCTTCTCTGGCCTCTGTGGGCATATGCATAGCATACATGCAAAGACATATAAGCATACATGTAAATAAAAACATAGCAAAAATAATGCAAGGGGTCTGGAAGGGAAGGAGTTTCTAACACATCCTCTCCCTCCCCTCCTCTCTCTTTCTTTCCCTCTCTTTCTGTGTGTGTGTGTGTGTGTGTGTGTGTGTGTGTGTGTGTGTGTGTGTCTGTGTGTCTGTGTCTGTGTGTGATGGGGGGACTGGCCTGTGAGCCCCAAGGATCTTCCTAGATCCTCTCTCCCAGAACTGAGATCACAGACGTGACACACAGTGTTCTGGATTTGTTTGTTTGTTTGTTTTTACTGTGGTTTCCATGGCACCAAATTCAGGCTCCCATGCTTGCAAAGCAAACCGTCTGCCAGCTGAGCCATCTCTCCTGCCTGGGTTCTGAACCAAACAGGCATATGGACTTTGTGCTGAAGATTTCAAATCTTAAGGCTGCTGAAGACAAACAGAAGAAAGGCCATCAATGGACTACTGGGAAAACCTTGCTTTCTTAATGTGTCCCCCAAAGCAGAAACAGATCATGAAGATTATCAACAAGACCTGTTCTTCTAGCCCTGCTAAAGGGAAGGCCATTTGCTCTCAGCAAGAGAGACGATGGGGAAGCACAAGGCATGAGGAGGATGAAACAGAATAGCTAAGACAACACGCAAACCCATTTTGGGCGGCACAGATTTCACTGTTCCCAGCACCAAAGCACACAGTTCCGTTTGCAAATGACTCCTTTGTCCTTATGGATGAAGGGCCTCACAGTGAGCATCCATCAGTCAATCCAGGTTATAAATTAAATATTCCACAAAGTAAAGAGCACCATCCACCCAGGCAAGGGACACTGATAAGGTTAATGATGGTTGGCTTTTGTTGAAAATTCCCTTGACTTTGCAAGTTTAGAGAATGCAATGTGCACATTTATTCCACAGTTCCTCAAAGGGCAAGGTGTTCGGCTGGGTAATTAGCCACTTTCTGCAGACGGGTTATTTAAAAAAACAGCTCTGGGATCTGGGAGGATGCTCCAGTTCAAACAGTATAAGGAAGGACGTGTTGGGTGGCCCTCCTAACGGGTGGCCCTCCCAATGACTCTGAACAAAGGACCTCTGTGGATTTTAATAACACCAGTCCATGTATGAACCATAAACCAAATAGGAATACTCTTGCACCCCCGAAACTTCCAAGATTTCTGAGGCGAGTGTTCCATCACGGCAGCATGAGCTTAGTGGGGATTAACCACACTTGTTCACGTTTTAACAACAATAACAGAAAGGGTTCTGCCTCCTCAAATGGGCATCGGTAGGCGCCAGCAAAAGTACCCAGAAGAAGCGCCAACATCAGGGCCCACGGGGGAGATCTTTTAGAACAGAGAACTCTACACAGAGAAGATGGGAACATGGATGACCGGACACATGAGGACCTTTATACGAGAACCGTCAGCACCTCAGCCAGAAGGGCAGTCATACACGCCTGGCACGGACAGGAACTGTTTCTTGGTATTTTTAGCAAACCTTTAATTTAACGTATCTGTTCTTTGCTGAAAAGGAAATGGTGAAATTAATAAATTGGGTTTCTTTCTAGCCTGGCCGGCTGCCTGTGGTGAAACGTAAACACGTGTACATGGGAGCTGGGATTAGCATTTACTGAGGAAAATGAGTAGTCAATATTTTAATGAGGAAGTCTAAGAAAGCAATAGCATGGAGCACGCTCAGTTGTCACCGGGGAGCTTTTTAAGTTAAGCCAACTAGTTCCAAATTACTACTTTGCTCGGCTTTCCTTTAAGGGAAGTTTTGACTTACTTAGGGAAAAAAAATACAACTGTGGCATTTAGTTTTAAATATCATAAAATAGCTGTAATAGTTCCCTCCATAAATATATACATTAACCTATACACATCGCTCTCATTATATACATATGGAAAAGGAAGGGCGGTCACACCATTCTTCAGCTAAATGGCACATTTGACGGTGTCATCTGTCCATATTTTCCAAAGACTGAAATACCAAGTGAAGGAAACTAAGAGGACCTAAAAATGAAGGGTGGGGTTGAGGAGATAAAATTACCTGAAAGGCAACAGAGGTTTACAGACGCAAATACAAATCAATAGTAGCTTAAAGATGGAGTTGCGCACGTAAGAAAGATTGGGGTAGCCCATCAGATCAATTAGAAAAACACTACCCAGCATGCAATTTGTACTGACATTCCTTGGAAGCTTATTTCTGTCTTGCAGACAGAATTCATCAAGAACCAGGGAAAGAGAAAGGACTAGAACGTTCTGAGAACAAGAGAAATGTAATGAGCTTGAGAGACAAACAGAAGACCTCAAATACCATCAGTCACCCTCAAATGAAATAAAATGACCTTAAGCTTTAAGAGTTCTGTGTTGACATTTCTGAACTTCAGGGTACTGAACAGGATGAGCCAGTTTTAAAACACACATTGAAACAGCATTTCCTATACTCCTATGAATACGCTCAAGAACGCTTCATGTCTGGCAAATATTTAAGCATCTGTATGCTCTTTGGTTGGCCAAATTGTACCTACCTTTCCAAACACAGAAATCATGTCAAATAAGAGGTAAGAGCAAGAAACGATAGAATAGAAAAATCAATACCGTGAGCCAAGTGGGACAGTGCGTAATTGTTAGCCCAGTGCCCGGAAACTGGAGGCAAGACTGTGAGTTTCAGGCCAGCCTGGGCTATGTTGCAAAACCTTGTCCAAAGTGATACCCAAAGCGAGTAATCAAGAAGATGAAGGAAGCACTGTAAACTAAGAAAACACATGATGAGTTAGCATCAAAAAGGCCAGAGGGACACATGGCATATCTGATCAACATCAAATATCTAAGACACAGCAAGGACTATAAGGCCACGTAATCTTTTACACTTCACACTTTGATGGCGATGAAGTATCAGAATAAGTTGGAAAAATTCTTATGCATGAAAACTGGAAGGAACATTCAAAAATATTCAAAGCAACTTTATGGGAAAGGGGTTGGGACTATAGCTCAAATGGTGGAGCTCAGCATATATGAAGCCATAGGTTTTTATCATCCCCCAACTCTGTAGACACTAGGCATGATGAAGTAAGACTGTAAAGGCAGGAGAGTTAGAAGTTGAAGGTTGCCAGACAGTAGTGGCACATGCCTTTAATCCCAGCACTCGGGAGGCAGAGACAGGCAGATCTCTGTGAGTTCGAGGCCAGCCTGGTATCTAGAGACAGTTCCAGGATAGGTTCTAAGGTACAGAAAAATCTTGTCTTGAAAAAACACACAAAAAAGAAAAAGTTCAAGGTTACCCTCACCGAGTTTGAGGTCATCCCAAACTGTATGAGAACCTGTCTCAAAAAACAATGGTTATGAGATTTAAAAATATATTAGCTTCTATTTAATAAATAGATTTTAAAACACAATGTTTCACACACAAGCCTACTGTCCAGCAATAGAAATGACAAGAGTGTATGCAAATGTGATAGTATAGATGGACCTTAGAAACAATGCAGAGTGCAAATTTGTCATGTCACAAATACCAGCCTACACTCAGTATGATACAGTTTGTAATACTTGAAACTTAAAATATTTGAATAGTATACTGCTTAATTTAACATATCTAGCAAATTAAATAGTATTTTGAAAGGCAAAGGTACCATAGGACAAGACTCTGAATAGGGACCATTTCCTAGAGAGAAGGCTGGAAAGAGATACGCATGCACGAGCCATGGACCTGCTGTCCTATTCTCCAAACCAAGTTAATATGGTTGGGGCACTTGTTTCATTAATATGCCCTGTAACTGGCATCTCCAGCATATATTTCACTCTGTATGTATACTATATTCCTGATTTAAAAAAAAATGATTGCAAAGAAATTATATAGCTGTGAACACGGAGAAAATAGGGAAGGGCTTGTATTCCTCTTACTGTTGATGGCTTTCACAACTATCACTGTGAGGGAGATTCCTGGCTTGTCAATCCAGAAGATAAGCAACCTAACAGCTGCCTCTAGAGCAGCGCATGGCTCTCTCAAGAGAAGTTGAAATCTTCACCACCAAATGTTTTCTACTAACCTACTTGATGTCTGCTCAGAAACAATTAACTGCAGAGAAAAGCGAAGGGGAAGACCATGATGTCTCCCAAGGAAGCAGCCTCAAAACTGAAGCGCTGGACTGAACTTTGGGCAGAAGAGAGGGTAGCAGTGCATGCTGGGAACTGGAGTTCTCGTGGCTTTCTGTAGAACAGAGACTAAGACTTCAAGGGTTAGTAAAGCTCCTTGAAAAATAGGAAGTGAACGAGAGATAGATTTGTTTTCCAAAGTCAGATCCACATCAGCTGGGGGGACATGGTAAGAGACAATTTCTCCATTTAAAATCCAGAGTCTATTTCTCTACCTCCCAAATCTGGGATGGTCATATGACATTCTTTGATCCACAGAATCTTAGCAAAATGTTGAACTGGGCTTGAAAAGGGTTTGTGTCCTGGACTTGGCCCCTCTTGATGCTTTAAGTGTGATTCTGAAATTAGGCACATATATGAAAACATCAGAAAAAAATGTTCCCAATTGATTTGGAAACTAACTGCTGTCACAGAACTCACACAAGTGCACATGCACACATATATACACACATACCACAGACACATGTACATGAACACACACACATACCACAGACACATGTACATGAACACACACACACACAAACCACAGACACATTTGCATGCACACATACATACACACATACCCTCTCCCACACACACATGGATGTGCTCACATACATGTCACAGGTAAGTCCTACAGAAGATCACACTAGCTAAGGCCAGACTGAAGAGTAAACATGTTAACTGGATCAAGAAGAACTTCTTACAGGAGGAGAACAATCAAGTACAAATGTTCGCTGTCCACTGAGAGACGGCACATGTCCTTATAAATCAGAGTTAAAGAAAAGGAAGGGTAACAACAAATTCATAAAAGATTTTAACTTCCTCATAGTTGATCAATGAGCCAGAGATAAATCAGAAAGCATGGCCCGAAGGAGCCCGATAAAGTAATGAGTAAATTCCCCTCTTTATAGCAAGCAACCCCTTTCCAATGGCCATGGACTCCTTCCCAAAAATGACCCTATATTCTAACCCCCCCCCCCAAAGGATAATGCCAATACAATTAAACTTAAAGTCATGTATGCCTTAAGTGATTAAGTAAAATTACAAATACAAATAGAATAATATTACAAAAAGAATCTTAGAATTTAAATTTTAAGATGACTCTTAGAAATCATTTGGGATCATGAAAGATAAAAACCCCACCTCAGGTTCATATTAAATGACGTAAAACCGAGAGCACAGCACGAAGAACATTGGATGGCACCACGTGAAATGGAAACCATGGGAAAATGTACAGCTTCACACATTTTCATTAGTAAACAGCAAGGTAAATGAATTAAGCACAACTTAAGAACTCGGCAAGGAGTCGGGTAGTGGTGGCACATGCATTTAATCCCAGCACTCAGGAGTCAGAGGCAGGTGATCTCGGTGAGTTCGAAGCCAGCCAGCATGGTCTACAGAAGGAGTTTTGGGACAAGCACCAAAGAAAGGTACACAGAGAAACCCTGTCTTGAAAAACAAAAGCAAAAATAAAACAAACAAACAAACAAAAAGAACCCAGCAAGGAAATACAAAACCAAAGTTAAAAGTAAGAACTCCCAAGGGCTGGTTCTTCTGAATGATCCGTGACATTCACGATCAAGGAAAGACAATTGAGGACGTGAGTTAACACTATCTACACAGGATCACTCTGTAAACTCACATGTGGTGGGGACCGTGTTCACAAACGTAAGCTCCAGATGAACTGATGTTTCAACGGAGGACTAAAAATTCACCAAAATTAATTCAAGCCGGAGTTTAAAAGAAATCAGGAATATATTGATATCTTGAAAGAAAATTAAAGGATTCAAATACCTTACTGCCCCTTGTCCCTGCCCCCTCACCAGTGAGACAGCTACACACATTAATTCTTTCCCATTTAAAGAAGAGGGGAGGTCATTCTACGCTATGTGACCTGCTCCAGAGCCTGGGAGAAATGAAAGAATGTTTATTGGTCAAGAATATGAGGCCACTGTAATTCGTGACCAGAAAAAACCATCATAAAAATACAACTGCACAAGTATAGCTATAACGTGCAGAAGCCCTAAGTAAAATAAGCGTCATGTCTTACAGACGACAGTCTCAATCCCATAATTTATAAATACAACTCAGTTATCATTCAAATCCGACGTGGAAAAACCAACACCATTGTCAGGAAAGACTGACGAAGAAAACACGGACACGTTTGGAATAACAAAACTAACTGCAAAATTGCTATCAGTACATGAACTTGACAATACTGAGGCATTAGCAGAATGAGGAAAATAAAATACATACTAGCCAATGATGAAACCAGTAAAACTGTGTGCTGTGCTCACCATATGGACAATGGATGGTCAAAGATACAGAAGAGGAAACCACGGTAAGAATTCAAGTCCTCTCAGTAATCAAGAATAAAAAATTACAAAGTAACTTTACAGGATGAGAAGGAGGAGGAGCAGGGGGAGGAGAAGGCGACGGTGATTATCTAATAACAGAAGGAGAAATGCCTTCAAGGACAGATATCAGATGCTAGCAGGGGCCTTTTCTCAGCATGGAATCAAATCATTTCTACTTTTCCTATTTGCATTCTTCATTATTTTCAACATTTTTCAAAAACGAAAACGCTGATGTTGTCTTTATTCGAAATATTTTTTGGAGAGGCCAATTTCTCTGCCGGGCAGCACATATTCATCCTCAAATGTGTATACAGCACTGAAATTCATTGGGAGCATATATAAAGGAAATCTGAGCAGTGCGCCAAGGGCAAGCATATGAATGTGACTCACCAAAAAATGACTGTATGTCTGAAGGAAATATTAAAATGAATAGCTCAGCATTGCGGTGATTGCACAGAGCTGTATCTATTCGCTCTGTGCACTGGGCAGGAATTTTTTATTTCATACATCATTTACAGCTTGCTGCAATGATTCTGCAAGATCAGTCCATACCATTAGCACACACAAAGAGAAACACCCAGAATTCTCACTGCTAGAAAAGCCAAGTGTTTGGGAGGTTCAGTATGTAAAAGGCCCACTCTGTCTAAGCCAAGGTTGCTCTGCCCACCAGGATGAAAAGCAGCAGGTGACAACAAACAGGGACCGAGTATCTGAGGTCAAGCAAGAGACCCTTTCCCATCCACCGCCCAAGCGCGGCTTGTGCCTGCAGCCACATTTACTTTGCAAAGTTATTGAAACTAAATGAAATCAAACTGGTCAAAAGGCATAAGACAGTCTCACCAGAGGGGAGTGTTTTTGTCAATGGGAATGAGTTCTGGCTTCTAAAACATACTGTCAAGGCATTTGATACAGACTATGCAACACTTCATCGAAATGATTGTCTTCTGCATCTGCCACTGGACCCTGGTCCCTCATCTGTCCGAAGTGTTGCCATTTTCAAACGACAACATGGCAAGTCTACACCAAGCACTGCAAAATTCTGTCTTGTGTAGTTCGGGCCACTGGATGGTGCAAGGCTTCCAGAGTCCACGGCTCTATGAACTCTCTTCCTCTAGGGTAGGCAAGAGACACAGGGAAAGCAACTGTCAACCAAGCTCAGCCTCCGAGACACCTTCACATTGCAAAGCTCCCTGCTTTCCATCCAGAAAAACTCCCATCTCCATTTTCTGGTGAGTAGACCCACAATATCCTCATCCAACTACAGACACAAAAATGGCCCCAACCAACAACACCTGAGCCATCACACTGGAATTTTATGAGTGTGCTTCATCCTAGATTTAGAACCATGAGTATCCAGACTTGCGCTAAGTCTACACAGCTAAGGTAAGCCATCCATGAGCACTCACCCAGGCCTAGCCATAAGTAGACCCAAACATGAGCCTTACAAGGTCAACACCTTCCTTAGAAATTGCCCATTGCTCCCACTTTCATATGGGAGCAACAATCTTTAGCAACCGGATTCACTTATCTGAATAAGAACCAACCAAACATTAACCAGCAGGTACAGTACCTTACTGTGAAACAGACTCCTGACGGCCAAAGTCAAATCCATGGCAGTGCATTGGCAAGAGAGAGAGATCTAGGTGTTTTTAAAACAAGTCTGTTAAAGTTCAAGTTGCTCATTCTTATGCCATGTGTACTCCAAATCACTATGTCTAAGAAGTCTGACAGCAAGACATCTTCCTAGCTTCAAGCAATCCTGAACTCTGGATAAAACAAAGCACTCCGAGGAGGTGCCCTGCATCATTTCCGGGGCACCCCAACTGGGATGTGTCTACATACCAAGGTCAGAGGTCTTCTTTGATTTATTTCTCTTTTGGTCTCAGAAGAGCTCAAAAAATTCCAGACGCCTGTAAATATGAAAAAAAAGAGTTTGGTTTCAGGAAAAGATCTAGAAAATATGAATCGAAGTTGTTTGTGGAAGTTGAGAGCATGTATGCTTAGCTAACCATGAGGCATGTCTGGGGGTTGTAGAACATTGTCAAAAGTCTTCAAAGCCCTGTATGTACTGGTTGTAGGGAACAGAAGGCACTGCATCTAAGAGGGAAGGCATGTCTTCCAGTTGTAGAGAAAGCCTATGTACTCCCTGTCCGAGGAACAGAAGGAAGACGGGAGGAGATGCACACTTTCACAAGTGTCTGTCCACGGATACACTTAGATTCATTGCTAAAGACAATCTGAGAAAAGATAAGGGGAAATTTGTGGGTTTTTTCTACTGGTTTCCATGTAGGAGGAAAATAAAAGGAATTTTCTTTATTGATAATGGAAAGCAAAATTCTAACTTAAGGATAAAGCCCTTGCAGGAGTATATGGCGAAAATAGTCTCATGTGTACACACACACACACACACACACACACACACACACACTTAGGATGAAAAGGGAAACCTTAGAACCTTAGGCTCTATTTTGGCAAAGGGGGTGGACTGGAGCATATCGCTGTGTGAGTTGCAGACGTACCCAACATATGTATTTACTACTGACACAGAGATAATGCCTTAGCAGCTGTGTAGAAGGCAGAAGCACCCCACTTTCACCGACAGTTCTGTGTAGCAGTATCAGACAGCTCACAGGTAAGAGATAGTTTATACACAAGGTGAGTGCCAAAGAGAAAACCCAAAGTCCAGAATCTAATAGGCACACCACAGGCTCAAATCATTTAGAAAAAAAAAAAACAACACATCAGTAATGCTGCCCAGTATAAGAATTAATCACTGTTGAGTCTAATGGGGAGAATAACCTACTTATTCCTGAATTATTTTTGAGTACAGAAGTGAAAGTTGAGATACCTAAAAGGTGGTTTTCAGAAGCACTTGCTGTTCTGATCCCTACAGTAGAACGGGTACACAAAGGAAGGGAGGAAGGGAGGAAGGGAGGACAGCTGTTGCAGCAGAGGGGAGCTGCTCGGGAAGAGGGGTAAACAGTTAAGTTACTGCTCTCGTCACCCTCTGCTCTGCAAGACAGAGTGAAGAATGGCTGTCGCAAGCCAAGGCCTGACGAAATGCAGAGACAATCATGAGAGTCAACCGTGCCCCTTAAACTGTTTCACTAGAACTGCAGCTTCTGGAAATAGAGAAAGGTGGAGGTTAAACGGGGTGAGAGTGACCAAAACTAGGAAGAAAGAGCCAGAAATAGATAGCTTAATTCAGAACAGTCTTGAGCAAGTTCGGTGATGGCTGCACTTGATGTTTCTCGGCCACTTACAGGATGAAAGCCCTCTCCCCGTGAGCGGAGCCTAGCATCACCCAATGTAGGTTCTCTAAGATAGGAAGTACCTTAGACAGGTCCTGGTCTCCAAACTCAATATCCAATCCTCCCTGTGTGTATAAACCACACTTCAAACTCAAGGTTTTTTTTATGCCTAAGGCCCCAGGAATGGCGCTTTGAAGAGTGATTGTGTAAAGAAAGCATAGTAGCCGCTTAGAAGAAAATTTCAATTCCATTTCCTTTGAAATAATCACAAGGAGCGCCATTCTTTACACAGCCTGCAAACCTACCCATTGCACCCTACTTTAAGAAAAAGTGAACGACAACTGTAAGTTTATTTTTTTTTCAGAGACAGACTATACACACCAGAGACTCCTGGCACGCATGCACACACAGGTGTCTTTCATTATATTTTTGTCTAGTAAACAAACGCTGTTCATTAAAGTACTGCTGCAGGATTTTAAAACCACCTTCAATGTGAATTACGGGCGAGCCCTGCACCACCATGCCACTTAGAGAACGCTAAACTAGTCCAAAGTCTGCCTGTTTCCCACTCAGACCTCCAGAGATTAAGCTGTGGCGTTAGGCAGACTGGGGCATCAGGGTAGGGGGAGCGGCCCCTAATGAACAGTCTCTTCGGAGGCCCATGCTCAAGAGGACCATTGTCCTCTTGATTGTGTAGATACAACACGATTTGACAAGTCCACACTGTCACCAGCTCCTTGAGTCATCTTACAATCCCTAAATCAAATCAGAATCTGCAAGAAACCAACCAGATAACTAGACAGCATTTTCCAAGAATGATAAGGGAAGCACCAACGTAGAAGCCATAGAAAGAGGAAACAATGGCGGGCACTAAGCCCCAGAGTGGCTAGAACAAGGGCTACCTATAACACTGATTCAATTCTGTCTCCATGGTGGTAAAGCAGTAGCTTTGTTCCCATGGATTCTTATTTACAAAAACAGGAAAGGAGCCAGGGTTAGCTTGTGGGCTGTAGTTTACTGACCCATGTCCTGGAAGTTCATCAAGAGTACTGATTATTTACATTCATTTTCAGTGTGACTTACACATAATTGGGCACTTATGACAACATGAATTAGAATACAAAGACAAAAGAAAAATGTTAGGAATGGAAGATAAAGGATGGCCCAGTTCCTTGATGCCTCTGGGAATACTAGAGGTCAAAGTAAGAATAATTATATGCTGGATTGTGACAGACATCCAACACCTACTCTTTAGAATATTTTAGGTTACATGGCAAAGGGAGCTTCATTTGTAACCAGCTAAAGTTACAATAAGATTATCCCAGGTTATCAAAGCGGGAACTATAAACACAGTGCTTCTTCACAGTGTGGAAGAGGGAAGAAGAATGAAAGGCAAAATTGGACTCAACAGAGACTGAACCAGCTCTCTTTGAAGATGGAGAAGCTATGGGTGAAGAAATGCTGATGCCCAGAGAAGCCAGACGGAGTGAGAAAAGCAATTCTTAGAGTCCACAAAGAAGATTAGACCCCTACCGCACCTCGGTTTTAGCCAAGTGAGAGACCTACCTATAGCAATGTAAGACGATAAATGTCAGGTGTATTTACCTATTAACCCACTGGGTGTAGGATAATCTCCAGATCAACTCTAAGAGCTGACTATAAGGGGACTGGGAAGGTCACTCAGGAGGCAAAGGTGCTTACCACCATACCTGAGGACCCGAGTTGAATCCCCCAGACCCACGTGGTGGAATGAGATAAAACCAGCGCCTACAAATGGTTCTCTGACCTTCACACATGAACTGGGATACACGCATGCATACACATATGAAGTAAGTAAATAAGTAGAGACAACTATAAGACCCCTAACCTAAGGTACCTCTTTCCACTGGACTTACTGTGTGAAAATGCTTGGATACAATATCCAAGTGTGCGCCCACAATGACAGGTCCTCAGTGTCTCCTTCCTAAAGCACCCCTCAAGTAGGTCAAAGGTCCAGCAGCAAAGCACAGGACAGGGAACACGTTCTGCAAGGAGCTAGCATTACAAGGTTCATGAATGCTATTCCCTCAGACTTTGAATGGGGATCATATAAAAATTTCAGCTACCAGGGCTGGGGAGGTGGCTCAGTGGGTAGAGTACCTGCAGCACAGGGGTGAGGACCTGAATTTAGGTCCCCAGAACCCACACAGAAGCTAGACTTAGTACAAGTATCTGCAATCCCAGCACCCCCACAAGGAGAGGAGAATTTCTGGAAGCTCATGAACCAGGTGGCCTGTCATACACAGCAAGAAAACAAAGAGACCATCTCAAAGAAGGAGGAAGGTGAGGATCCACACCCTAAGCTGCCCCCTGATCGCCACATGTGTGTTTGCTTTAAGAAGCCCTCAAAGTCCTAAATGAACTTACAATATCCCACAGAAGTAGCCACACAGTCCCACAGATTGACCCCAGCAGCTGCTTTTGTAGTGAGGCAGAGCCGGATGATCAAGGTCGGGCCGCCCATTGCAAGCACATCAGCTAATCCAACAAGAGGAGAAGCAGGTTAGGCTCTGCTCAGAAGCCTCCTTTGCTCTGGGAGAACTTGTTCAGCACCTAAATAGGAGTTTGCCATAGACAAAGAGTTAAGGGGACTTGAGTCAGAGGGGCGTGGCTAACAGCCTAGCATCTCCTAGAAGGCCATAGAAAGGCTCTGTGCTATAAGTCAGATGGAATATGTAAAATTTAACAAAGTTTCCTGGGGTTTTAATTTTCCTACAAACCATGGAAATCACAACTACTAGGTTTCTTTTGCAAAGCTGATCAACCAGAGACACGCGGTGCTTAAGAAGTATAAAGGAGATTTTCACATGCACTGGGACCAGTCCAGGCTCTGTTCGCAGACTTTGTGATACGCATTAAGCTTTCTGTGACCCCAGACTAAAACCATATGACCCCCGAGTAGTCTGTCTGAAGTAAGAAACACACTTCAAATTAATTGGGGGTCAGTAGGCTTCTGAGCGCAAATGCCTCGGTGGGTGTTTCAAATCTTTCAATTTATGCCTGGCCGTCATAAGCTTGAAACCATGTTTCACATGTTGGGAATTGTTTTTTGTTTGTTTGTTTGTTTTTAAATGGTCATGATGATTTATCTCACGCCTTTGCCACTTGACCTTCAAGCTCCCCAACCAGGAGGGATGTTTATTTCCCTACCTTTCAACCTGGGCATTAACCAACATAATGCAAGGCGGGGCTTGAAAAGCACTTGGGGACTAGGACATTCCCTCTTTGGGCTACCATTGGAATCCTGAATCCATCATCTTACTAAACCTCACTGGACACCAGAGACACAGGACTCAGACCACCATTGTCCCCATCTCCAGACTGATGTCCTCATCACAGTCCCTCTGCTGTGAAAGCTATATAGAACACCGCCCACATAACCCAAGACCAAAGCTCTGGTTTAAAGACCAGTGAGCAGGAGAGACATTGACTCAGATGGTAAAATGCTTGCAGCAAAAGCATCAGGACCTGAGTTTGATCTTTCAGGACTCATGTACAACAGCCGAGCGTGTTGGGTAGTGTATATCTATATATAATTGCAGGGTTGGGAGGTAAAGACAGAGAATCCCTGGGGCTTGCTGGATCTATGAACTGAAAAAAAAAATCTATGAGATCGAGGTTCAGTAAGAGAGTATGCTTCAGCAGGTGTGTGTGTGTGTGTGTGTGTGTGTGTGCACGTGCGTGTGTGTGTGTGTGTGCACGTGCGTGTGTGTGTGTGTGTGTGTGTGTGTGTGTGTGTGTGTGTGTATGTGAAGTGTAAAGCTATTGAGGAAGAAACCCAACATCAACTTCTGGCCTCCACATGCAAGTGCATACCTGTACGCACAGATGCATGCACACATGACCATGTACACACAGACACAGACGCACAAGATTGATGGGCAAATTAAATGGTAGTCTTCTTTGACTTCTGGGATTTGAATGGTATATTATCCCACAATATGTCAGCAGTCTATGGCACACAGACCCAGCGCTCGATCCCTGGATGAGACGGTGCATATTAAAGTAAGAAACCCTCATCCCCAGGGATCGAGATGCTCATGGGCTCACCCACACAGGCTGTACAGGCTCCCTGGGTTATCGGATCCAAACTGCAGTGCGTTCTCACTGCTGCTTATGCTTCTAGTCTGTCGGCTTCCATAGAAACAAGCGTGCCTTAAACAAAACAAGTCCTGCTGTTGTGGTTGCCTGTTGCTGTCTAGGGGTCTGCCCAATGGTTCCAGGAAATCACCACGTCAGAGTAGCTCCTCAGTCTTCATCTACAGCTAAGATTTTTGAAAGCTCTGAGACTGGATGAGAAACAAGTATTGTAACACATCAACACCTAGGCCAAAGTGCTAACTACTTCTGTCCAGGAAAGAAAGCCACCCACAGTGTGGAGTCTAGAAGCTCCATGGGGGTTTGACTGGGACAATTTGACTGGGACAAGCATGGATTCAAATTCTGGCTTTGCTATTGAAAAGCTAGAGAAGTTGGGTATGAAAGGTGGGATTTATTAAGTGTTTATTATGCATGTGATGTGTTGCCTAATAATCACTAGCCAGGAATCTTTACAATAACTCTATGGGGCAGGTTCTGGGAATAGTCTCACCTCTACACAGCATTTAGGATGATACAGAGTTACAAAAACAATAGATCTGGTACATGGTAGAGTCTACATCTGACCCAAACAGGACGGTTTCAAAAGGTATATTCTCCAGTATTTCAGAAAACTGTCTCTAAAAGTATGTGACATAGGTGACACATACTTTTTTTTTTGAACTATTGATCCACTGAAATAGCCATGCAAAGAGTAGTTAAGGAATACCTTTTACATGGACTGGGCAGGTGCCTCAGTGATAATGTGTGTGTTCAGCATGTGCAATATTCAGAGTTCAATCCCCAGTACTAGAGAAAGGGTGGGTAGGGGGAGCAGAGAAGCAAATACCTATTATATACAAAGGATTTGAGACTTGAAAGTCAATAGCGAGGGACCCTGCCTCACAACAGCATTTCAGATGTACCAGGGAAAGGAGGCTGTAACCATGAGACTTGGCTTCTCCCAGGGTCAGCCCCAGGTGCCTTGCTTTCTGATCACCCTTTACTCTATGACCTGAGTCTCTCTTTTGCCTGGGATCCTGGTGTCCGTGAGCTATATTGTCTCTATGTCCCTCCCAAAGTATAAATGAATCCTCCTCCGAGTGCGGCTCAGAGTTAAACGCTCATTCATGATGGATGGACGGTAGTGGCAGACAGTGGAAGGAAAAGTAAGAAGGGACGGGAGGGAGGATGCTCTCCGGAGTCTTGAAAGGCTTCCGTTTTTCACTAGAAACCAGCGCAGACTTCAGATAGGAAACAAGCAAGGGAACTCCAGCAATTAGGCTGCAAGCCGTCTCCTATCCCTCTTATTTGAGTGGATGCAGCCTGATGTCCACTCGGTGCCAACTCCAGGGGACTTCTATTTCTTAGTTACAGCCGTTCTAGGGACTGGGGAGGAAACGGGAGGGAATGCAAGCAAGCTTAGAGGACATAACTAGTTTTTAAGGGTCAGGAGGTTTAAATACAGGAATGAAGGTCACCTGTGCACATTATTTTTAATTGCAAACAATTACTCAGAAAAAGTAATTACTACCATTTCTCTGTAGAATTAGACTATGGTATCATGATCCAAGTAGGTGACTCCGGGCTCTAACCATTCATGTTCTCAGTGGAACACGACTCATCTGCTTTTCAGAAGGGCATCAAAGAAAATAATCCATGTCGCATTGAAAGTGTCAATACCTAATTGTCTAATTATTCTTGCCATGAAAGAAAGTTAACATCAGACCTGAGCGGAAAGGAAAGCTGACTAAACTCCCATGGTGGGGGAGTGTTTGGAACGGTGTGAAGAGTTTTGAACTACGCCATTTTATTTTGGCTGGCAAACAATGAGATCCCCCAACGTGTGAAATTAGAGCCTCTGACAAAACAAAAGAGGACTGAGGATGAGTGCCAAGCTGTTCGGCAAGAGACTGGGAGGAATTTGGCAACAGCTTCGATCCTCCTGAGGACTCCATGGGCCCAAGAAAGTAAAGTTAGCACAAACCACTCAACAGTTGTAGAATAAGAAAGGTTTCTCAGAGGACAGAGAGCCCTTGAGCTCCATCAGCCTATAATAAATTGCATTTCAGAAGTAGCACTTTTCAGAGATAATATATAAATATTTTACGTAGAGGAGTAGAGGTGTGGGCTACTTTTTCCCCGTAGTGTGTCCAGAAAATCTGCGCGCGCACGTCAAGCTCCGCACCTAGGGACTGCTTTGTTATGATGCTTGCATTTTTAAACAATGTGCCTGACCTATTTGGGGATTAATAGAAGTAAGCGGAGCCAATGTGCTGTATATTATTTATAGCAGATTCACTTTGGATTGGGGCTTTTTAAGATGTTTGAGTCCAGGCTCCATCCAGAAGGGTTGCGAAGCGGCCCCCAGCATCACAGCAGGCAAGAAAATGGCAAGTGAGGATATGGGGCAAATGACATCCTGCAGCTTCGAGGGTGAGATCAAAGTCAACTCCTTTCCTGCTCAGAAAGGCCATAGGGAAGGAGGGAAGAGCAGCTCTGCGCTGGCCTCTATCAAACTCATTGAGGAGAGTCTCTGCAGGTCGATGCAGAAGGTCTCTCCCTTCACTTAGGATCCCAGTTGCAAAACACATCATCAAATGTCTATCCTCCATTCATAAGACTTTCTTAGGAATCGTCCGCTTCTCTTCCAGTGACTAAAAGAAGCATGCAAGAGCCTGTGTGTCTCCTGATGGACTCTAAAACGCTTACCAGTGACTCCTGAGCAAGAAGAAGTGGAAGAACACAACAAAGGAGCAGAACCCAAATGAGATCTACAATTAAGTTTGCCACTGTGTGGTGCGACCAGGATGCCTTTAAGTGCTCCAGACTTAAATAGCCAGGAGGTTTGGACTTTACTGGCTCTTTTTGTAATTTTCTTTTAAAAAGTATTTTTACAGAATTTTCACGTTGAATGGTTTGGAGGGGGGGAGTGCAAGAAGGTAACCCTGAGTCCCTCTGGTCTCCCAGGTCTCTGTGCAGAGAACATGAACTCCCATCAGTGAGAATTCACCCGCTCCCCAGCTTTGCTTTTGCCTCTCATCATGGCTGAAATGGGTATTGGGAGCTTTGCAAAGCCCAAAGTCAGCTTGATGGTGACAGATACAAAGCAAAGGACCATTCACTGGCCAATGGGGAGGAAAATAATCACGACTAACCCAAGAACTCAAGAAGCAAAAGCTACTCAAGGCCATGTGGGCCACCGTAGAGGGTGAGACAACTCTGGCAGGTGCTGGGCTTTGTCTCTTGCCTAGAAAGCTGTTTGTACAGGAAAGTACATGAGCCAGCAGCTTAAGGATGATGCCTCCCCATCTCCAATGGCCTGGGTAATCAGTAGTTTTCAGAAGTGGTTTTGGACAAATGTTTGCATGCAACCCCTCTTGTGCTTGATAGTAATGACCACAATACACCCGACTGACTGACACTAGGGTTCAATATTAAGAAACAAATCACCTCATTTATTCTCTATCACTTTTTTATCTCCCATTTTTGAGTTAAGAAAACAGATTCTATGGAATCAAACGGCTCCATATGCCAAGACCACAACCCATACAACATCTAGGCTTCAAACCCAGGTTTTCTGGCTTTAGCCTAAATCTCTTTGTAGAAGGCAAACAAACAGGAGAGATGAAGTTACTGCTGGGGTCTAACCCTCACTCCACTCATTGGCAGGTTTGTAAATTTATATGCATCTTTGATTCCTCATATCAGCTTCTTTTACCTACAAAATTAGGATCATCCACCTACCCCCTGCTCATAGGACCTAGGTCACAGCCGGGCTTAATTACCGAGCAACTCTTCTTCCTACCCCAGACTCCACAAGGTTTCTTTGTCTGAGGCCCTTGACTACCTTCTGACAATGCATCTCTGCCCAAATCCAAACTCTCATAGAATGAATTAATAGAACAAGAGATTGAAAGAACGATGTAGTCAACACCCAGCAGAGGAGGAGGAAGAGGAAGAAGAAGCAGGAGTTGAAAGTATCTGTGCCAACAACTTCTCTTAGGCTTAGCCTGGCAGGATTCTGGGCACCCCCAAAAGACAATTTTACAACAATAATGACAACAATAGTGGTTCACTTAAAGACTTCTGGGTAAATGAGCAATCGTGGTTCAAACCTACTAGGAACATTGGAGGCAGATATTAGTCCAAACAAAGCAACACGAAGGTGCATCTCTGAAATCTCCATTGGTTATTGGAGGACTGTATCTAGTGACATCAAGACTATGGCAAATCTGGCTTGTTACGCACAGTCGTGTTAAACATGCAGCCAGACAAAGCCAAATACTGTGGATTATAGCTGTTCACAGCAATGCTCAGTAAAGAGACATGGTGTACATAAGATAAGGGTGACAGAGCATTCAGGGTTGCCATGGTGACCAATGTGGCTTTATAAATAGGACCTTGTGATTCTTCCTAAAGCAGACACTACACTTTCCTCTTCCTGAGGCTGTTGGATATTAACATTAGCCAAGGAAAAAGGCTATTGGGTCAAGAATTCTACATGGAAATGATAGTAAAAGCCCCATCATCCGTTATCCTCAAAAATGTCTCATAAGATGTAAGATTGTTGGATGGAATGCAGATGTGGCTGAGCTACAGTCATTGCTCCCTTGGTGTGCCTTTGCATGTGGTGCCAACTCAACCAGACGTGCCAAATGTGTCAACACAAGTGGCAGTCATCTGTCTTCCTCTAATCACCTTCATTCTCCCACAAGACTATTCAAAATCCTTTATTAATTTACATTTTAGTATGTTTGTGACTTTTGTAACTGAGCCTTTTCAGAGACTTCTGGAAAGTGAGAAGAACATTCAAGCAATAGAGAGATGATAGATAGATAGATAGATAGATAGATAGATAGATAGATAGATAGATAGATTGGAATAGGGTCTTACTGTAGCCCAGGCTTGCCCAGCACTCTCTGTGTAGATCAGACTAATCTCAAACTAGATGTAGCCCTCATGTCCCAGCTTCCATAGTCCTAGCATTCCATAGGCTTGGGCCACCAGGCCTAGCTCTAATAGAGATTCTGAAGAACGGCACAGAAGATGCCAAGCCTAAATTGCACAGTAATCAATAGTAACTGTTACATAAAGGATATAGCAACTAATTCTAAAACTTGTGTATGTAGACCCTCAAAAGGGGATACATTTGTGAATTAATGTAGGTGGGAAAAATAAGGTAAAAATCATGCAGAAGGAAGAAAGAAGGGTCTTAACTATTTTTAATTTTGAAAGTGACCTGGGGGGGGGGGGGGGAACTAATTAACCAGTTTTGGAAACTAGGCAGCTCCTACTTATAAGTATTAAATGCATAATAATAGAGGAGAATTCTGTTTTCTTTTCCCCTGCTGTGATAAACATCCTGACTGAAAGCAACTTGTGGAGGAAGGAGCTTAGCTTATTTACACTTCCGGGTCATAGTCCACCATTGGCAGAAATCAAACAGGAACTTGAAGCAGAAATCGCACTTCTTGCTTACTGAGTCCTGCGTGCTCATGGTCAGCTAAATTTGTCACATAGCCCAGGAACACGCGCCTAGGGCTGGTGCTGCCCATAGTGGGCTAAGGCTTCCTATGCTAATTAACCATCAAGACAAATCCCCACAAATGTGCCCACATAGATGGAAGAGCTCTCAACTGAGACTCCATTCTCAGGGGAGTCTAGTGTGTGTCAAGTTGATGGTTTGGGATAATCAGCTAAAGAATGGATAGGGAATTGCGCATAGATTTTCCCAGCAAGAGCTGATGCAGGTAGGCCTTCTCCTTATAAAAGCTAAGGAGAAGCAGGAGATCCACTTCATCCAGGAAGTTCATCTTTATGCCAGTGAGGGAAAACCAGCAACTGTTCGGAGAAGAAAAGGGTAATGTCACCAGGAATAAGTCACGATGGCATGAGGAAGATATAACCTCTCTATGACACTCCCCAAATCATATACCCTTAATTCCATCTGGAAAAAAAGGAGAGTTATTCCATAAACTAACTGATCAGTACTATTCAAAACTGTCGAGTTCACAGAAACTGGAGACAGAACCAAAACCAACGAGACATGACAACTAAATGTAGTGTGGGCTTTAAGACAGTTCTTTAGTCACAGAAGGATTTGATGCCGCTCCGCTTCATCTCATCAGTGTTGGCAGGGAGGGAGGGAGGGAGAGGGAGGGAGAGGGGAGAAGAAGGGGGGAGAGAGAGGGAGGGAGAGAGGGAGGGATAGGGAGAGAGTGAGAAAAGGAGGGAGAAAGAAAGAGGGAGGGAGGGAGAAAGAGGGAGGGAGGGAGAGAGGGAGGGAAAGGGAGAGAGGGAGGGAGGGAGAAAGAGGGAGAAAAGGAGGGAGGGAGAAAGAGGGAGGGAGGGAGAGGGAGGGAGGGAGAGAGGGAGGGAGAGGGAGAGAGGGAGGGAGGGAGAAAGGGAGAAAGGGGTAGGGAAGGAGAAAGGGGTAGGGAGGGAGAAAGGGGGAGGGAGGGAGAAAGGGGGAGGGAGGGAGAGAGGGAGGGAGAGGGAGAGAGGGAGGGAAGGAGGGAGGGAGGGAGGAAGTGAGGGAGGGAGAGGGAAGGAGGGGGAGGGAAGGAAGGAGAATGAGGGGGAGGGAGGGAGGGAGAGAGAGAGAGAAAGTTTTCAAGTAGTGGTGGAACAAGGGATGAGAATTTCTCTAACAGTCATTTCTCCCTAAGTCTCAATTATTTGAAAAGAAAAAGAAAAAATGTGAGTCTAGAGAAAATGAAAAATTAACATATTTCACTCGCATGAAAAAACAACATTTTATGGTCTCCCTTCAGAATTAACCATTTCATTTAGGGTAAAATGCAGATGGTCAAGCATTGTTTTATTATTATTATCATTATCATTATTATTATTATTAAATGTTCTTGATAAAAATTTTCCATCAGAATATGTTTAGGAAAATCAATCATGCTTCATAATTACTAGTAAATGAACAAAAACTTCAACACATACAAAAGTACTTACTGTTTACCCAACACTGTTTGAAGTATGTTACATGTGTTAATTTCTTGCATGTGTCTAGCATTCCCCGAAGGTACACATTATTCTTTTTTTCCAGTTTTCAAAGATGAGAAATAGTTTAACCACTTGGGAAGGCCATGTTACTAGCTTGTGCTTTAACTACTCCTAAGACAGCCAGAGAATAATGCCAAAAAAAAAAAGAAAAAGAAAAAGGAAAAAGTAAGACTTCCATATCAAATCTTGAGCAAACCAGAGAATAAGGCCAGGACCACCATAACACAAACCAGAGAACAAGACCAGGGTCTCCATATCACATTTGTCTTGCCTGACATTTGGAAGATGGAGAAAGAAAATAGAATAAGAAATCTTGGGTTATTATATAAATGACACTCTAAAGGACATTGTTGAAAATCATGGATTAAATTTTAGTAAAGATGCCTCTTAGGTTATGGAAGTTGTTCAGCTGGTAGAATGCTTGCCTAGAATCCACAAAGACCTGGGTTCCATTTCTAGCACCATATACTCTGGGCAAAGAGTACCAGACCTATAATCCCAGCACTTGAGAAGACCAGAAAGTCAAGGTATCTTTGGCTACAGTTAATTTAAAGTAATCCTTGTTCAAATGAGACTTTATCTCAAAAAGAAAGACCTATTTTCTGAAAAATAGATGTCACTGGACTCAGTTCTCTGAAGTCAGCAGATATATTTTAAGACATAAAAAGGGCAAAATGCTTATGAGATCAGAGATGTATACAACTTCAAAGATCTTTGCGAGGCATGATGAACTTTGATATAACCATGCATTCAGATTAATTCCTCACACATCTGTTATTTAGTCAATGAATACTACCAGTGTCTGCTACTGAAGAAAACATATTTAAAGAAGATGGAAAATACATGATTTCTTAATATACCTTAAGTTCATTGTGTAAACACACAAACACACACATGCACACTTAACACACAGGCTAGGTGTTTAGTAAGGAAGCTGCTAGAGACAACTAGATAAACAGATTATTTACATCATTTCCAATCAATTATTTAAAACACAGGCCATTAAAAGTTTATTAGCTTGATTATTTTTAAAGAACTACTACCAAGCTCATTAAAGCAATCAAGGTTCTAGGGATTCAATTAAAACATAACAATAAGTGAACAATTTGAATTACAATAAATGAAAGAATCTTATCACCAGTACAAGATGTACTCTTTTTTTAATAACTCCACTGTTTAATCTCTCTGTTCAAAACACCCACTGAATTGGACTTATCATGAAACAAATCTTTGGTCAAAATTAGTTTTATAAAATCGCTGACTTCATACTGGAAGCTTGTAAAAAGTCTTTTTTTCTCTCTCTCTCTTCAAGCCAGGGACTCTATTATTTTTCTTTTAATTCTGCTATTAGATTTTGATGTCATGAAATCTGAACAATTCACTCTCTGCACTCCCCCTTCTGGTTTTGTGTATTCGTATATCTGTGGCTATGTGTTCATACAGAGTCACCCAGGGAGACAGAGAAGCTTAGGCACAAAGAAAGCTAATAAACATACCAGAGGTCCACCTTCTTGGACACGAGCTTCAATGACAAATGAGGCATAAGAAATCACCTACTATTTTAGAACCGATCATAGAACCAATCAATCAACTTTTATTACAGTAATTAGCCAGGCACCATCTCTTCAATTTGGGCAGCTTTTACCAAACTGGAAAATGTTTGCAAATATATACACGAATGTGCAAAAAACGTAGCAAATTAAAGTTTGAACCATATTTCTCCAGTCTACAAAAGTGCTTTTGATATGAAGCTCACAATTCCTATGTCCTGTCTTAGCCTCAAAAGAAAATTCTAGTTGAAATGAAAAAGCCCTGGAATACAGGATGGATCTTGGAGGAGCCTGCAGAAGGCAGGCTACAATTGTTCTGCGCTGTAATGCAATCTATTCCAGAATAATTTTTCTTTTTATTATTTCATTAAGTTGTATCTCACTAAAGTTCCTCTTAGGATCTCTCGGCAGCACCAAATTTTTCATTGAGAAAACGATAAATCACGGTCCTAAATTACAATTTAATTATAAACGCCTTTGCCTTCTAATGCTGCCTGGGACCTTTTACCCTGCTCCATAATTCTAAAAAATGACCCCTGTCATAATTTCCTTCACTAGAATAATATGGAGAGATCTAATCCTGAATCCTGCTGTCTTATAATTTAATATAAGAGGTAATTATTATTCAAAAGATAATGTTGCAGATATTGAAAATATTCTGAAGTTTGAGTCTAGGGGAGAAAAGAAAGCTTAGGTGTGTGGAAGCTTCTTATCGCCTCGCCTATCAAGTGGAGTGAGGCGAAGGCGCCAAGGGGTTCTTAATGAGACAATATTGGAATCCATACATGTACTGCTGCTGTTTTGTACTGGGCGAAATGCATCTCTGTGGTCTTTAAGCTGCCGTGAGGAACAGAACACCTCCTTTCCAAAATCAAGGATGCTGAAGTGCCACACCGTCTGAGGTAGCAACCGCAACCGCGTTGAGTTAGAGAGTACGTCGGCACTGTGGGTGATTAAAAAAAAAAAAAAAACTTCACCCCTTCTGTTCATGTAGGTGAAGGGAAGATTTGGGAGGCGACAGACTGCAAAGCCAGAGAGAATGGACCATGCAGCCTGGGCACCTAGACTCGGGCTGAAATGTTACAATATGCCAAAGAAAAGGAGCAACCTGGGAAGGAAGCATAAGCCTTTTCGCTGGCAATGCTGGCCCAGCTGAGAGGTGATATCTGTACCTTTGGGCTGCCTAGAATGTGTCAGAATGCGGTGAAGGGCAGGGCCGACTCTTTCTTTCCAGGATTTAAAAACAGAACAAAACAATAAAACCCAGGCACACCAAGAGCCAAGGACAGGCAGTGGCCTGCCACCGTGCCCTTAAACTCGATCATCATCTCTTTAAGTCCAATAGATGAGACTCTGAACTCACCCCCAGCCAGAGCTTTCCCACCTGTACCAGTAGCCCGTTCTCAGTGACTATCAACCCAACAGGGAGAAGTCAGCGCACTGGAGGGACAGTCTTTGTTACCCTGTGAAAAAGTGGGTCAACACAGAATGTGGGCCTGGGTTCTTTGAGACAATATGACAGTGGAAACCCAGATGGAATGTGCATCACTTTTTGACACAAAAGGGGGACAAGACCATTTCTTCTAAATGGCGAACGCTCTTGAGAGCATCTCTCTGAAATCTGACCTCACTCTGCCAAACGGCATGAAGTAGAGATTCCTCTTTCATCCTGTTTCCATCCAAAATTCAAATTATGGCAAAATTAATAAATAAACAAACCATCACAGCTAGAAGCACAGGGAGGAGAGCATGAAATCTCGGGGATCACCCAGTAGAGGTGTCAATGGGAGGTATGGCGGAGAGGATGGTAAAGGATTAAACACTAAGAACAAGCAGAACACAAAAGAATGGTTATCAGCCCTACCTCCCAATCTTAGACTCTTCAAAAAACCCCTCTGCGGCTCAATAAACATCAGACTCAACAGTACGCACACACTGCTTTACGGCCTCTTTTGTTTTGTTTAGGTTTGGCCCTAGAAGCAGCTTATTTAAGATGTAATAAATCGGAAGGGTGCTCCCCCACCCCGACTCCATCCCTCCATAAATCTCAGGACAGTGCAAATGAAGTAAGTCTCATTATGGACAGAAAGAAGGGGCCTTGCTGGGCAGGGACATCTCAGACTACCATTAAAAGAATCATTAAAAATAACAACCCACCTAAGGGGAGGAGAAAGAAAGTCATTCCTTTCATTCATGTATGTGTGTGTGCATACATATATATATATACATATATCACATAACATATAGATATTAGCCAATACTATTAAAAATGGGTTTTCTAGGTTCAAGAATTGAAACCCAAAATGCAAGAGAAAGCAGAAAATTGATGTAGGGAGAGGAAGGGGCAGGCTTATAGAAATAGCGTCTGTCATTTCCTACAGTACCCGCGGAGAGGGCCATGAAACGGTACCCATAACGATCCAGCAATAAAGAAGTGTGCAGAGATCGGGAGACTGTACCTTCCTGAATTGTTTGAGGAGTGAGAAATATTTAAGAGTCCTGGGAGGTTCTTGGCAGACAACAGGCAAGACTTTCCAATAACTGAACAGAAGTACATTAAGGTGGACATATGGGTAGATGGAAAGAAAGCACAGATGGGTAATACAGGTTTAAGATCCACTAAAAAAAAATTGTCTGCCTTCATGTGGTACGTTTTCAAGGGTTCTCCGTCAAAATGATGAGGGGTGAGACAAAAGCAGGAAAGCTAAAAGTCAAGGAAAGGGGAACAGGAGATTGCCCCATAACCCAGCCTGTTCCACCCATGTGGCTGGCTATGATCATGTCCATGGATGTTGGAACTACCTTGTAGAATGAAGATTATACTCTCATGTGGGAGCTAACTAAACATGGGAAGTTGGTTTCCTAGAAGCCACGAAGAAGGATCAGAAATTATACAGCCTCGTATTCTGTAATGCTAGGAAGGAAAAGGTCAGGATTCTGCTCACTCACACTAGATGATTTTCTATATGAAAAAGAAATAAACAGGTAGGTATAGTGGTGCAGGTTTATAATCCCAGAACTCGGGACATCAAGGCTTGGAGATTACAAGTTCTAGGCCAGCCTGGCTACATAGTGAGTTCAAGGAGATGCACAGTAAGATCTCATCTCCAAAACCACAACAAAGGATGCAATTAATCAATCCAGTGTACATGCAGTCGTTCGGTGACTTTCTCCTGCGGTTGCAATGCTGCAGGGATGGGAGCCTCTAGGCCCTGAAGTGTGCAGCACCTTTTGTTCACTGTACCCACTGTTCTTCAAGAAAGGGTCAGGCAGTGGTGGGCTGAAGAGGTAGCTAAGCAAATAAGAGCATTTGATCTTACACCCATATCAAATGGCTCACGGCCTCCTATAATTCTCACTCCCGAAGGGCCAATGTCTCCTTCTGGAATCTTTGGCACCTATACCCACATGTGCATACACACACACATACATACATACATACATATACATATATGCACAGAAATGAAAATAAATCTCAGGAGACTGGAAACTGTGCTCACAGATCTCTCTCAAGCAGAATACATAAGATTAAAATATAATAAAAAAAAACTGAAAGTGTAGCTCAATCAACAAAATGCTTCCCTAGCACAGATTAGCCACAGACATCAGGTATATTGCTGTATGCCTGTCATTCTGTCACTCACAAGAAGGAGGCGGGGGTTGGGAATTCAAAACCATTCTCAATGACACAACAAATTTGAGGGCAGCCTGAGCCATGCGAGACTTTTCCTGAGTTTAATTAAAACATGAATAAAATAAAATAACAAGAAATAAAATAAGGTTGAAAATCAAACGTTCTAGAATTACAAAGACAATAGTTCCCAAGCAGGAGGAACTGGCCAGCCAACCCCCACAGTTCCTGCCACTCACTGTGTGCAGCGCATTTATGATTCTTGCCTTATCATTTCTTCTTACCTGAAAGAAGGGTCCTCCTCAGAATCCCACCTCAGAGCCACCCCACCTGAGACATGAAGGGCTTGAATTTTATATTGCACCTCAGCAGCACAACGGTACACACTGTGTGTGTGTCTGTATGTGTGTGTGTGTGTGTGTGTGTAGTGTGCATGTGTGCATATGTATTTAATTTTGTATGCTTCTGTGTGGATGCATGTGCATGTGTGGTAATGGTGGTGGTGGTGGTGGGGTACCTGGGACTTTCTGATTTGGCTGGACTAGCCAGTAAGCCAGAAGATAGTATCCACCTGTTTTCACCAGACCAGCAGTGCGCTGGGATAATAGTTGTGAGTCGCCCCACCCACACTTATTAGTGTGAGGGCTGGAGATCAAACTTAGGTCCTCATGCATACACAGTAAACATGTTACCAACTGAGTGAATCTGTCCACACCAGTTCAGAGAGGAGGGGGTTGGCGAAGACAGATATAAGAGCATCTGCCCACATCTATGGTCTAAGTACTCCCATCATGAATGACTTCGAGCTACCAACAGGACAGCACTAGACATAAGGGGCTGAGAAAGAGAAACCCAGTGTCAGTAAATGCACGCATTTAACCAAAATATAGACACAAAGACGTAATCTCAAGACAAGAGCGCAGAGAATAGGAAACTGTAGCAAAATAGTTAGGAAGTGGTCGTCAATTACCTTTGCTTTTGATATAATTTATTTAATTGCATACAATTTAATTTTTAATAACAGCTATAGCTGTGTTTAACAAGTAGCACACGAAATTCCTGCAAAGTTAACGAAATTAAAGCTCAGTGAGGCAGTACAAGGCGGTTTCAAACTCCCAGGCACAAATTTCCTTCAGTCACTGATGGAAGGATCTCTCCAAGGAGAAGTGAACGGGCCACTTCTGATCTGGGGTAGGCAATAAAGTGAAACCCCAAGGCCAACGGAACTTGTGGACATTGGGTCTGTCCAGCCTGAAGCCATGTGGTACAGGTGATAGGGCCCCGAGGGCTCCCGCAGAACATGCTGCTACTTTGAATGTAAGGCTGGCTGTGTTTCTGACTTGTAGTGGCATGGCTGCTTCTAAACTGGAATGACTGAGTTCGCTGCTAGACATTCTGCTCCTCCCTGTTTATTGAACCCACATTCACTGAGTCCCACCTTGAACATTAAGACCGAATGTAGCCTAAAGGACCCCAGCTCCCCCTCTATCTCCACTTCACGGACAATGATCCCTTTCATTGTTCTGTATAAGGAACTATTACTTCCCTACATAGCTTGCACCCTCCTGCTGCCTGGCACGCTCACGGTATCTACTATCCTCTCCAACCAGCTCTAGGGAAGACTCTCTAGAGTGCCTGCCAAATTCCACTCAGGGTGGGAGGCTCTGGACTCTTATGGCTTCCAGATTTTTCTCCGTGCTTTCAGAGGCAACCATCAGCTTCGACTCTACTTTGGGTCTAAATGCCAGAAACTGCTTCTGGGCTAATAACCCACCCCTGTCTTAGAGATCACGGCTGATCTCAACAGAATGTTTGGGTCCTCATTAGCCCAACCCACCCGCCCCCCTTCACAACCTGGAAGATCTAATCAATGAAACTATATGCTATTCCCTAACAAAGTCTTACTGTCATTCATCTGTACTTTTCCTCAAAATGTCTTCTTCACATCTCCCTCCTTCCAAAAGCAATCTCAGTCTACCCTGTCAATGCAGCCTTCCTCCCATGAAACCAGACTCCCCATCGCACATGGCGATGGCTCTGTCTCGCTGGTTCATGGCGCTCCTGCCAACCCCTGCGTGAGTTGCTTTCCCTAGTCTCACTTATTCTAGTCTCCTCCCTCGGGCATCTGGCAGTGAAGTGCACACACTCGAACTTCGATGCTTGCTGAATCTGATGCTCAGCCCATTTCAATCCAAATAAGGCAATGCAGAGATTGCTGGGTTGTGTTCCAGCACGTGGTGTATTGAATTGGTCAGAGATTTAGAAACGAAGAAACAAAAGCGTGAATTCAACTCGACTGAATGGTCAGATGACTTTTAAAAATGCTTTCTGCTTACCTTTCTTGATATTTGATTTCCCCCCTTGGGGCTGAAGCTGGTATCACACCTTTCCGAGTGACACCTGTGTCTGGAGCCAATTAAGTATGCTTCCCTGTGCAGACTTTCAGATACTCTGTAGTAAAGTCCCAAGGGCATCAACAAGGGAATGCTTTTAAAATAGTACCAAAGTGCATTGCCTCACCCACTGCTCTGACAAAATACATGCGACAATATAACCTGAGGGTCAAAGGATTCATTCTGGCTCAGGGTTTCAGAGGGTTCTATCCAGAAGAGCAGTGTGTTAGAGACGAATCAGAAAAGGGAATACAGGAATATAGGCCCTCCCCTGGTTCTTCCCCTTTTCTATTTCCTATTCCATAGAGTAGGTGTGTGGTTAGGGGGCCACATTCAAAGTGGGATTTCCCCTCCTCAGTTGCTCCTCTCTGGGAATACGCGTGCAGATATATCCCCAGCAGTGTGTCTTACCATCTCCTGAGTCACCCAAGATTCAGTCGAGTTGATAAAGATAATGAACTGTGTTAGGGAGTGACAAAGAAAACCTGGAGAGAGAGGGATGCATGACAATGACCTCTGCATGGACTTCAAAGCCAGACAAAACAAAACATTCATCATGGCAAGCACACGGGCAAAAAGAAAAGAAAAAGAAAAAACATGCAAAGAGCAAGAAAACCAAATCCAAAACAATATTAATTCCTGGGATCCCTGGGAGTAGGTGGGGTAGGGAAGAAGGGGGAAGGGGAAGAGGCATGAGATCAAGGGAAAGTAAACATAAAAGGCTGCTGATGAACTTTCCCCCAGTATGGGGGATGGAGCCTACGGTCAGGCTCACAATATAAAAGTGCTCCGTCACAAGGTATGTCCCAAATTCCTGTTTGCATCATTTTGAAACAGGATATCACTAAGTTGACCGAGGTGGCCTTGAACTTGCAATCCTCCTGCTTCAGCCTCTTGAATGGCTGGAAATATAAAACTATGACATCAAGCCTCACAGAATGATCTATATTTGGGGGGAAAGTCTGAAATAAACATGAAAAAAAAGTTTAGATTCGACAAAATGGGTAAAGTAGATACCAATTTCTATGCTTCTTTGTAGTCTAGAAATGTTTCTGACTTGGAGGGCAGGGACTGCACTGTATCTAAGTGGGTATGAGTGAGATCTATGATATGTGCCCATGTAGCACTGGGCAAAATGTGAAAAGACAGAACCACTACCACAGTCTTTAAACTCTTCATTTTATCAATATTTTTTGATTTTGTAATTTTCCTAAATGAATCACAATAACCGGCTTTTGGTCGACGACCCCAATAGCTGCTCGCACTACATCACCCGCGTCTCAATTAAAAACATGAAGTTGCTTAAACAGAAACCCAGTAAGCTGGAAGGCCACTCATATCAACGCCAAGTGATGACGGGGTGGCATATACGCACTGAAAGGGACCTCGGGCTCCAGCAAGAGCTGAGACTGAGAGGGAGGGAGTTCTCACAGGCTCCCCACAGGAACACGTGCTCCAGGAACGGCCTGAGTCATCTCCCCCAGTAGTGAAGCCACTGCCAGCACTGACTTCAGTCCTTCAGTTCAGTGAACGAGCTAACAGTAGCCACCCTCGGCACATTGTTTCTAGAACTAAAATGGGTTGCGCTGCTAGGAAGCAATAGTGCCTTTCCTAAAGGCATTCTCGGATCCTCCTTTCCCCAGAGCAGGACTCTCCGTCTAGAGGGATCTCGCCCCATCCCAGGGAAAGCAATACTGCACAGAGGGGTGGAGAAGAATCATAATAGTTTCACAGATTCTCCCTGGTTTATCCCGTGAGGTCATGACCCCTTTTCTGTCCAATCAGGTTTCCCCATTACCATCTCCTTTCTTCATCCGACTTAGCATAATAACCCAGTTTTCCCGGGGTCTCTGAGTCTTCATTTCTGAACGCTGTCATTTCACACACAACTTTGATTAAATGCCCCGCCGCGGCTTTGCCCTTTGTTCGTCCGTCCATTGTTATTGGGGTGGCAGCTGTGAGCCTTGGGATGGGCGAGGAAAAGATATTTTTTTTCTCCCTGTGACATCAAGGATTTAGAGCACACACCCATACTACCACCACTAATAATAATAATAACAATAAAAACAAGCTGTCAAATGGGAATAAGAACACGGTTCTCTAAGAGTTTAAGGCATTAAGAAAGCCACAGTTTTTGCCTTCTTATTTCTCAACTTTACCTAACACCCATGAGAAGCTAAATTTCACCCCCAGATCTACCTTCCTTCCTGCTTGTTTCTATTTTTCCTCACCCATAACACTAAGGATTACAAAAATCAACGTTCAGTCGCCCACCATTAGCTAGCACACAGGTGAGGGAAAGGTCACAAATGACTCAAGATTTGCCACCCCTTCCCCAAATAAAGCGACACTAAGCCCCAGAGCAGGTGACCTCAGAGGGACAGGGAAGGCAGCCGGTGTGCTCACTTCACCTCCCTTTCCATGCCGACAGAGCCGGCTGCCACAGGCCCTCTGTCTGCTCTGTCCTGTTGAGTAACCGGGTATCAAACAAGAGTAATTGACAGCTCCTCCCCCCAGCCTCCCTCTCAGAAAGGCAGTTTCCCAGGAGCCGCCTTGTACAACCTCAAACACTTTATTACTGGTCAATTTGGGTTTCCTGCCCACTTTAAGTGGCCGTGCTGAGGGTCTCCAACTCTCTCTAGCCCTCACTGATCAATATTAACAGTCACTTTCACGGCATTTCCCTGCTACTCAGCAAGGCCAGGGACCGGCTGTAAATTACCACGTTGCCCGTTCATTCTACGGAGAGAAATGTCGTCATTCCAAAGTTAGGGCTAATTGTGAACAGCATTTCTCTCCCGCTTCTCAGGACCCCCATCAAAGAAGGAGCTAGAAGACCACGCAGGCCTACTCCATTTAGAGTTTAGCCAGAGGGTTTCACTGACTCTGTTCATCCCCACAGAGGCCTTATCTACCTAGGATTTATGCATATCAGCCCAAACCTTTCTAGCTCCCATACACCCAGCCCTCTAGGAAAGCCAGAAAAAATTGTTATCCAATAGCGGTGTTAAAACCGTGAGTTTATAGTCGCCTCATTATAGGTATATAAAACCAAACCAGAGGGGTCAGGATTCCGGATTAAACAATTACCGGGTGGAACCTCCATAGCAATCTTTGTTTATGAGGTAAAAATCTAACAAGAAACAACAGTGAGGGTTGTTTATAAGCAAATAAGCACAGGGAAGCCTGGCGAAGGCAAATCTTTGAACCTGGCAGACACACAAATGGAAATTCCTGGCTGCTGACAGCTGACTCTGTGCGCAAAAGGCAAAAGTGGGGAGAGAGAGAGAGAGAGAGAGAGAGAGAGAGAGAGAGAGAGAGAGACCAAGAGTGGGCCTCCTGCAGTGGGGTAGTGGGGTGATGAAACGCTATTCAGGGGTCCTCCTGGCACATGCTTGAGTGGAGAGACGGCCTAGACACCCATGCTGCGGCTCCCCATGTGGACGTGCAAGCACTGTGGAGGGAGTCAGAAAGGTGAGGCAGCAGGCTGATGGACAGGAGCAATAATTATTCTCAGGCCCAAGAGAGTCTTTCTCCTGCAGAGATGGATTAGGTGTGTCACCAAGAACCACCTCAGCTGACTTGTTTTCCTGTTTCTTCTATGCATTGCCATAAGAAGTACTCCCTCCTCCCCCGCCCCCCCCCCCACAAAAGAGTTGGTGCTGTGGTTGGCGTAAGAAATAGCGCCGCTTGTGTGGAAGGGCTCTAGAGCAGCCAAGAAGAGCCACCCTCACCGTCTGGGAAGCCCTGATCACACACGTCCTGGGGAGGGACAGACGACAGACATCTGTCAGCCACGTAAAATAAGCAAGACCTTAAAAGAGAGCATTCTGTCGTCTCTCTCCACCCGTAGGCTCTTCTGTAGAGGTGGAGAGGTAGAAGTGTGATCTGGACTGGTCCTGAGACCCCCAGACCCCCAGGAGTTAACTTTCCCCCTGAGTTTTGCTACCACTTCATTTGTGAGGCTGAGTTTGTCACTTAGTAGTGCTGATTTTAAACAATGGCCCTGGAGGGCCACCAATTACCAACCTCTTAGGACCATGCTCAACTTCGTGGTAACTAAGTCCCCCTATTTCCCCAAGGAGCCAGGGGTAACTTCCTCTAGGCCTTTTCCTTCAGAGTTCAGCAAATATCCTGAACCCAAACCCAGGCCACTGAAGTCTCTGCCTATCCTCAGCCTTCGGCCCAGGTGCCCTGGAAAGCCAACTCTGCTTCTACACATAGAATACAAACCAGGTGTGACTCTTGATTTGGGGAACCTGCCCACACCTTACCAGCCCATACCTCACCAGCCCCTCTGCGCCCAATAGACAGTCTCTTTGAGTGAGAGACTCCTGTGGCCAGGGTAGGAGCGTTGGCTGGGTGCTCGCAGACAATTGTTGTCACTTAAGGGTCTGTCACCTGCCCTAGAAACACCCTCCTTATGGGAGAGTAAGAGAGTAAGCCACCATCAATGATCAAGGGACATAGTCTTCATTCTTAGCTCTATCTCCTCCACGATTCTCGTTTTCTCCTTTGTTTCGCCTAAAAGGGCAAGATAAGTGATCTTGTCTCTGCCAAACGACCACATAAAAGACACCTCCATTCACAGTCCTGCTCTGGGCTGCAGGACGCCTCTGGTGGCCTTCACGACAGCTTCCCAAGCCTGTGGCACGGAACAGGGCCGTTCCTTGCCCACAGGGGTTCATCGGGTGTTCAGTCCCTGGGACCACAAGGACTGGCCCACCAGCCTGGTGACAGGGCTAATCTCCAGGCTCAGGACCCGGATGGGAATTAGACACCAGCCGCCCCATGCCCTCTTTTGTTTAGAGAAAAGAGAGAAAGAGCAAGAGAGAGAGGGAAAAATAAAATCCTGGATCATTTAGTACAAGTCATTTTACATGCTGGGATAATGAAGTATAAAAATGCCTTCAAAGAACTGATTTCCTACTCTTAACTCACTGCCAGCCACGCTCTTTGTGAGGCCTCTCTGGAACATGCATTCCCGTCCCACTCAAACAAAAGAGCTACGAATTCATTAAACTCTTTAATTATGCCTTTTTATTTTTCTCTGTTAGCAAGTGCTACCAGCACAAAGTAAATAAAGCCACCGTGGTCTTTCCCCTCGGCAGACACACTGGCTGTTTTTATTCTTTATTCAGTTTACAATATAAAGGGCTATTTTCCCCCCTTCTCCTCTTCTTGGCGAGTTTCCTAGGACGAACCCTGCAAATAGAAGCGCCTAACTATGCATGCAGTGTCTGAAGCCCGTGAAGGAGCATTGGGCATTGCAAGCACATACCCTAGCCAGCTTTCAAAGTACCCGCAGCCCACAGCGGCCAAACAGCACTTTACAGGCAGGCGCGGAAAAGATATTAGCTTTTTTTTTTTATACTCTAGTAAATTTGCTTTTTACATCTATTTCTTTTCAGAAGGGCTTGTTATTGAGCTGACTGTCCACAAATTCCATTGATCTCAGGCTGTGACTCAATCCATATGCTCACGCTTTGACACCGGCACAGCAAGCAAGCCATACAAATCCTGTTCAGGCTACAAACTTATTGATTTTATAGATTTCCCCCAAAGTTGTGATAATGATATATCATTGTTAAATTTGGTAGAACAAACTGCTTTCCCAATCTGTCAATGCGAGCATGAAAACCAATTCACAGCCTTGTTTAGAAGGCTTTCGCATCTCAAGAATAAGTACAGCCAGAGGAAGCAGATCGCCGATACCCAGCGGCGGGCACCAGCATGATGTATGATACCTTCCTCGCTGCCCTTTTCTGACCCACAGCACACTGGGCTGCCAGACTTGGACTCGCTGGCTACAATTATCCACAGCGAATCCTCCCTGGGATGTGCAGTATTAATTATTAACAACCGGGTGCAAGTCGCTTGGATGACCCACATCGGTAGGTTTTAAAAGACAATTTTGGTAATTTTAATATGCTACTCAGATGCACTTGGATACATTAGCATCCTGGAATTATTGACTTTAGCGGGTCAATTTCTGTATCCCTCTGCCTTTGCTTTCTCACACTCTGTCTTTAAGGAGGGTGGCAGCTGCATCCAGCAGGGGGCAGACATCAGACATTTCCCTTGGAAAGGACACGTCTCCCATCTGGGCTAGAAGATGCCCTCTCTCTCTCTCTCTCTCTCTCTCAACTCTATCTCCTTTCCTACAGAGAACGGCTAAACCTTGGAGTCCTATTGGCTTGGTAGGGCTCCATGAATCTTATTTCTTCCCAAGATATTTGTGAGTCTGTTTCTAAATGTAACACCCCCTAGTGTCCATTCACCCAAAGGTCCTCCAAGCCATGCCACCTTCACATTCATGTTCCAAGCTCCCTCTGATTCTTTAATGCAGGAAGTATCTATTTATGCCATCTTAGCATGCATATGAACATCCTCCTCCACTCTCCATCACCCAGAACAAAATTTCTACCAGGACTGTGTGCTCTCCTTGGGTCGGAAGGAAGGCGCATCACTGTTGATGCCTTCTGAAGTGTCTACTTCCCCCTTCTTCCTCTAACTTGACCTGTTTCTCACCTTCGCTACCTTGGGGTGTCATCTAACTTTGGCTGCCTTTTAATTCCTCATTCAGAAATGCACGCCCATCCTCCCACCCGCTAATCTATTATTTTTCTGTTAATTTGAAGAAGAATTGAACAAAAAAAAAATAAGAAAACCAAGCCAGAAACCCATTTCTTCAGATAAAAATCTAGATCTTGACGACAATTTTGTACTGCCTTGTTTTGCTTTGCTTGTTTTGTTTTGGTTGTTTGTGTAGCCCAGACTAGCCTCGGGCTCATCATAGAGCTGGCCTGAAACTCTCAGTCCTTGAGTATCGACCCCCAAAGCACTGGGTTTATATGTGTGTCTCGCTACACCCAGAGTCCAGCACCCATTAAAGGAGTTTTCTCTTTCCCTACCCTCTGCCAGTTTTACTCCCTTGAAGTTGTAGCTCCTCCTCCTTTGAGAATACCTGGTCAACCCTTAATCTCCCTGCTGGATCCAAGCAGGGGATGCCACGGGAAGTGTGGCTTATCACACCAGAATACCCAGCAAAAATTTCAAATGCTTGCTTCTTCACAACTACTTCTCCCTCCCTCTAATACCGTAACAACTGAACTCCGACCTGGGCAAATACCAATGTTTTTTTTTTTTATAACTGCAAGTCTGGAACCTGATTTTAACAAAGAGTTTCCTAGACCAAAATGTGGCCACAGTCACACTTAGCCATTGCCTCAAGTATATCCAGGGTAACCTGGCTTCCATTCATTAACATATCTCATTTCTATCCATGTAGAGTGTTCATGCAGACAAGTCTTACCAAACTTTTACGACCTGTGAGAGAGTCACAGTGGGTGTTGGCCATCCATTTCTCACATTGGGACATGGCGGTTGGAACCTATTATGGGTAATGGAACTTATTGCACAGCTGGTCTTTAAACCCAGGTCTTCTCTATACGCAATAACTTTCCCAACATGGGTGTGTTGAGGGGTATATCTCCTCTGTTAAAATGACCCCTGCCTTATGAGACAGTCTGATCAGACTCAAGAAGCCTGCGATACTTAGGAACTCCTTTCTTGAGGTTACATGACCAGGGCATAGTTGCTAGAGAAGAGACTTCCACAGAACAAGGGGCACAGGCACCTCCAGTGAACCAGCTGCCTAGTTACCGAGGAGGCCGTGTGCAACCCCTCACCCCCAGCCTTGCAAATAGTTTCTTTAATGTGACCTCAGGACCCTACCTGGCATGAAGAGTCCTTTGTCCTCACCTCCCTAGGAACAGTCACATAGTCACAAACCCTCTTCTCTTATTTACACAACAATCTGCATAAAGCTCGTGTCTTCTGTATGTTTCTCTCCCCTAACCTGACACATAGATTGAAAATGGCCTCCGTGGTCTTCCTTATTTACGTCTATCCACTTGTGTATCATGGCGGTAACTAATTTTGCGGCTTTGCTTGCTGGGAGAAAAGGTGAATAGAGCGGTGGTCCATGAGATACATCATGGTAGCCTCTCCAACTCACTCTGTAAAATGAGCACTGGGGAGAGGAAGGACTAGGAAGGGATTGTTGCGATTTGGAATCTAAGGCTAGCACAGCTCGAGCTACAAGATGGTTTGCAGACACATATCCAGTGTGAAATCCCCATAGCACTTAAAGGAGTTTTCAGAAATGCACAAGCGTGTTAAGTCCCTTGCCAGGAAATCAACAGTTAAATAGACTGGCTGTGGCCTTAATCCACCCACTGCAACTTCCAAAGGCTTTGCGGGGGTGTCTAGACTCAGGTGCTCCTTCCTCCAAAGGACAGACGGAAGCACATGCCTTTCTGAGAAAGGAAGCAGACAATTAAAATTTTATGACAAATAAGTCCCCCACCCCGAATTCTTACTCTGACCACATACACACACACTGGCAAAGCTAACCGCCCTCCTGTTCATAATTGCACTGGTCTGAGTGTGCAGAGCCTTCACACAGAATGATGGCTTCCCCTGTCTCCTGCATTTGTTCGCCTCCTTTGGGAGGAGCAATTTACAGAAAGCATTATTGATTTTTGCCATAATAGGTACAGAGATGCCTCACCGTTCCCACTCAGCCAGCTCGCTCTCTGCATCGCAACTGTCAGGCCAGTTTGTGAAGCCCCGTCATTATTTTTTTTCAAGGAAATCCATCACAAGGTTTGGGGTATGGGGGGTGGGGGGGGTGAGGAAAGTGATGAAAATAAAATTATTTTCACCTTGCCATACAGAAGAATGTTCACGTCCTTCCCTGGAAATGAGCACGAGCATCATGGAACAGCAGAAAATAGAAGGAAAAGGGACTTCTGCAGACACTCAAGAAAAATTAACACACACACGAAAAGAAAAGTGGTAGGGACCTACTGGAAATAGCCCTAATGTAGTTACTTTTGGACTGGGCCAGTCCTTCCTCCCAGGGGCGAGAATTACCCGCAGACAGACATTGTCTTTTCTGTAGAATAAGGAGACTGAGTGTGTGTGGTGTGTGTGTGTGTGTGTGGTGTGTGTGTGTGTGTGTGTGTGTGTGTGTGTGTGTGTGTGTGTTACTTTCCTTTGTACACCCACAGGACTCTATCTTGAAATTCCTTTGATCACAGACCACCCACCCTTCGGAGACCACCAAACCCTACTGCATTTCATTCCTTTGTACCAGAAGTTTCTTGTGGTTCCTGCCCTGGCCCATTTTTCTCAGCAAACACCACAGGCTGCACCACTTAATAAATATATCTGCCCTTGAATGTGCAAGATCCTCACCTCAAATATTTCTAACATGAAAAGGAGTCTCAAGAAGAAAGAAAGGAAGGAAGGAGGGAAGGAAGGAAGGAAGAGAGAGAGAGAGAGAGGGAGAGAGAGAGAGAAAGAGAGAAAGAAAGAAAAGAAAGAAAGAAAGAAAGAAAGAGAAAGAAAGAAAGAAAGAAAGAAAGAAAGGAAGAAAGAAAGAAAGAAAGAAAAAGGAAAAACGTGTAGAAAAAACAATAGAGGAGAAACTGTACTAAACGGGCTCTGGACCCTCCAGCAAGCCTTTTGGTATTCACCTCTTGCCTTCATGGCCACCGCTGGTCACTGGTGGCCTTCCCATGCAGGTTACTGGGCTCCCGGGAAAGGTGGGAGCTTATCATCCATCATTCATGGTTCAGAACTCTCCTTTTGCTCCAGTTCCTAATTAGAGCCCAGTTTGAGGCTCGGAAGATTTAATCCAAGCACTGACTCTGGGTCTCATTCCCAGTTGCTCAGTTCATTAACCATGAAAAGTAATAGCTGCTTAGGGTTCTTCTGAGATGCTGATGCGCACAGGCCACAGGGAAGGGTACCACTCCATAGCACTCCGCAGACAGCCCACCGGCCTCTGGCATCTGCAGTTCAAAGCCACTGGAACAGAAGATGGCAGGTGTCCAGTTTGGGTCTGGGGTGATAACTCAGTAAAGTGCTTGCCTTACAAACAGGGGGGACTGAATTCAATCCCTAAGAATGGTTAAAAAACAAACATGTGCACCGAGAGCAGGAGATAGCAGATTCCTAGGGCTGTTGGCCAGTCAGCCTCGCCTATACTATTCCTAGGCCCATTAGAGACACTGCCTCAAAAACCAAAGTAGACACTGACTGAGGACACTGTCTACAGCTGAGGTTGTCCTGTGACTCCCACATGTATATGTGTGTGTGTGTACATACACACAGAGTTCTACACACACGGCTATGTTAGTACTAGTTTGCTTATAGGAAAAGGCAAGAACTTGGTGATGTTTTCTTCCAAGTTTCTTTTACTTTAAGGATCTTAATTTTTCTAAGTTTGTGTGTGTGTGTGTGTGTGTGTGTGTGTGTGTGTGTGTGTGTGTGTGTGCATGTACACACCTGTCTTCCATGTATGTGCAAGTGACCACAAGGGCCAGAAGAGAGTGTCAGAATTCTTGGACTTAGAGTTGCAGATAGTTGTGAACTACCTGGTGTGGGTGCTGGACACCAAACTTACACCCTCTGAAAGAACAGTAACCACTGAGCAATCCTTCCAGCCCTAGGTGTTTTCTTGATAGGAGATTTGTTCTAATATAAATCTAACACTTAACGTTTCATGCTTCTGTTCCCTTCACCCCGATTCTCCCACCCAACTTTAAGAAATCTGTTATTGGAAATAAACAAGTACCTTGCCAATTATTCTTGTTCCTAGTCGGTGAGAACATTTACAAGTAGATTGGGTTTTGAGGAATTGGGATCCAGCTGAAGGAGGCAGACCTATAATAGGTTCAGGAATTAGCCTTCTACAGCCAGATCAGAAAGGCAATGGTATGAGAAAAAAAAAAGCCAGTCATTCTATACCAGATCCTACAGAAAACTTGCTCAGTGGGGACAAGGGTGGGGTTGGTCCTGGGAAACCGGAAACTCTCACTGTGGCTGTTTCCCATGATGCTCCTCCAGCTCTCACAATGGCGATGGGCACTGGATTTGAAAAAAATTGTTTCTCAAGAACACATAGAAGGCTCTTGGTCATTCTGCATGAGTGTGTGGTCTGAGCAATCCTATACAAGCTGGTAGACATTCATCCCACACAGGGGAAGATTTACTGTGGGGAAGGAGAGAGGGCAGGAGGGAGGGATGGGGACAGGAAGAGGAGACAGAGAGAGACAGAGAGACAGACAAAGACAGAGGGACTGCTTAATGGCAGATTCATGTATTTTTGCCAAATTTTCAAAAGTAGAATGTATAAACTCATCAGTTAGGCTGCTGTTTCCTCTCACAATGGCTCTAACAAACTCCCTCCTTCTCCCACAACCAGGTGTCCCTGTATGGTCACCAGCAGTATATTATATGAGTCTCAGTCATGGCCAGAAAAACATAGATATTGCTAGCCATCTCCTTCCAGAAACCTTCCAGATATACCCCTGGATCTAAATAACAGTGCTATAAATACAGGCTTACAATGATACCAAAACAATAGATAAGAACTTGGTGAGATCTTGTGAGAGCCAGACATTACTGCATTAAGGATATTACAGAATCCTTTCACATGATCCTTACAACAACAGATATTTGCTGTTTCTCTCAGTATGGTCTCCCCAGTGCTACAGCCGTACCTAGCACATGCAGTTGTGTAATAAACGCCCATGCACTAGAGGGGCAAGCCAAAGAATAACAGACAATAGCATTCAGGTAACATTCTCAAGGAAATATAACAGACTAACGAATACCAATAATTAATGAAGCTTAAGGAAGAACTGAGAGGTGCGAGCTTGTGTCTAACACAACTACAGTTTTATTACCAGTGCTGGGGACTGAACCCAGGCACTCACCAGGCTAGGCAAGTACTCAGCCAACTGAGCTGCATCTCCAATGCTATGTCCTATCATAAACGACAAGTTCTGGTATAGAAAAGAGTTAGAGACATGGGCTGTGTGAGTACAAAGGGTAAAAATTTTTCTGAGGGACAAGCTGGCTATGTTTGTCAGTACTCTGGAAAATAGCCATACTCCTTTCCATGAGCTGACCCTAAACACCAGAGAATTGCATACAGGCAGATGTACACAATATTATTTAAAAGTGAGAAAAAAATACGAAGAATCTAAACATCCATTTCTATGGTTAACTGTTAAATGGTGACACAGAATTTGGCCCACTCACCAGAGAAAATGCCATGTGGCACTTTATGCAGCATCAATGACACAGGAAAATACATTATAACTCTGGGTTAAATGAAACAGACTATATGATGTGGTCTCCATTCTGTGTGATTCCCTGATGTCTCCATTGTGTATCTGCACTGAGACTCCTGTTGTAAAGGGGACCACCTTCATTTTGTTTTCTCTGAAACTTTTTCATTCTTCCAAACTTTTAATAATGAACCATATTTGTTAATACATTGATAAACATAAAAACATACAGGATTCATTTTGACCAACAAACAGATCATTTTGCTGTAGTCCTGCCAAATGTCCCTCCACTTTCTCTTCAGGAAAACAAGTCCTGGCTTCATTCTCAGAGAGCACAGTGGAAGCCCGGAAGCCATATATGGTCCACAGAAAGATGCTGTTTGGCCAGATGCTATTCATCAAATTTAAATTTAAGTGCACCTGGGCAGGGTTTATTCATCTCATCCCACCATAGCCCTCACTCCTCCATATTTTCTCACCTAATCCTTCCCAACTTCTGTATTGGCTCTTGATTTTCCAGTTCTTGGTTCTGCTTGGCAGCCATTTGTCTACGCTAGTGAGCTAGATTCTTGCTTTGTGCTAAACCGGAAAGGGCAGGGTATACAGGAGCCTTCTTTCCCCCTGATAGACACACCTGTGCCATGTCGATACCTCCTCTTCACCTTAGTAACTTCTTTAAAAATCAGAGACTTGGGGACTTTTAGAAAAAGCTCTCTCGCTCTTTTCCGTCTTTCTCTTGGAAAGGCAGCTTTGCTTCTGCCTCTCTCCCCACTTCTCCGCTTCCCCCCTTCTCTCTCTCTCTCTCTCTCTCTCTCTCTGCTCCCCTTTCTCCCTTCCCCCTCCATAACCCCCTGAATAAATATTCAACCTCACTCTGGAAAAAAAAAAAGAAAAGAAAAAGCTCTCTCACGCTTTCTAAGTTGCAGGAGGAAGATGGGCTACAGTCGTTGTTATTTACCGAATGCCTAGAGCAGGCCCGGATGGAACTGCAATTCTCTTCATCCTAAAATGCTAGCATTTCCACTATTCAGCTGGCTGAACAAATGCATAAGGATTCAGATATTGAAATGACCGAATGCTGAGCACTCAGTGCTGAATCCCTGGCTATCCACTGGACGCTGGCTTCAGCACCCCCTGTGATGTCAGCACACAAGGAAGCTCGGGTTCCCTCCGTGAATACCACACATTGCCATACACACAACTGTTATTACTATATTGTTAATACATAATGGGCAAACTCTATGAGCTAGCCATAAGCCAGTATCTACAGCATCTGATCCTGGTCCCTCCTTCCTTATCACAGCTCTCTTGAAGGCAAAAAGGAGCCTCTGTTCTAAGTTCCTTTGCAAATTCCTAACAAGGGAAGCTCTGTTCACATGATGGCTTCATGAACTTTTATTTAATTTAAGAAACCAATTAAGTGAAATTTTATTTCAGATTTTGGGTATTCGTCTCATGTTTAATAGGCGGGGGAAGGTGACACACGCACATGAGTGCAGGTAGCCGTGGAGTCTGAAGAGGGCAGCAGATGTCTTAAAACTGGTGTTATGAACGGCTGTGAGCTGACTGATGTGGGTGCTGGGAATCAAACTCAGGTCCTCTGCGAGAGCCATATTCGCTCCTAGCCACTGGACCATATTGGGCCTAGAATAACATGAAGAGGAATGACAGGGGTGAGGATAGAAGATCCTTCCCTTACAGATCCATCTTTCTTTTCATTTCTTTTTATTTTTCTAGCTGCTAACTGCACAAAGAAACTGAGGCACAGAACTAAATTATTAAAATGAAAAAAATATCATCCCTATGATATAGAAAATACAGACCCCATAAAGAGAGAGGATTAATCTGATGTTAAAGCTGTGCAAATAAATTTTCTGGGTACAGAGAGCATCCAGAAAAGGAAATAAATGTTCCTGGGTACAGAGAGTACACAGAAAAGGTGTCTCAAGGAAGAAATGAATGGCAGTGAGCATTTTTTAGCCATAGTTCCATTTTGAGACCACAGGAAGAAGATGTTCCCAGACCTCCTTTGTGAGGTGTCATATATGTCATATATGTTTTTTTGTGTATATGTTCTTTGAGCTTAAATATGCTTACGAAGAAACGCTAATATTCTTTAGTTTATTACTATCGATCCAGTCATCATAAAAATAGTATTTCAATTCTGTCAAATATCAGTAACTAAAAGAAATTAATTTTGACAGTGTGGATTATGTATTAGTAAAGCTTCTAGTCTGAATGGCTCAGCCGTCTATTTGCTCATTTGGTGACTACTGAACACTTCCTATATGTTTAGGGTTATGCTGGGCACTGGGCCTATTCTCTACCCTCATGGAATTTAGATGCAATATCTAAGTGTTCAGTGGACAGAGATAATTGTTCAAAAGGTCAAGGAGGGTAATGTGATATTCAATCAACACACACCTTGGAGCATCGCTCATGTGCAGTGTGGGGTTATGAAAAATATAGGGAGGAACGAAACCAATTTTAACTACTAGAATTCAATTTCAAGCTATCTGGGACACCAACACTATTTTCCTAAAATTAACCTTGACTTTGTGAACCAAGAAATCCTCTCACACTTGGCTCTGATTCTTAGGCAGCAAAATTAAACCCCTTTCAAGTGCAGAAGTTCTTTTCTTTCTCATCTTCCATTCAGAGAAGATAGCTCAAAATGCAGTAGACAGAGCACTCTGTGAAATACAATGGCATGAAAATTAGATATGCCCAAATCTCCAGAAAAAAAAAAAAGAGTACACTTTTTCTCTGAGAGAACTAAATTGTAAAGGTGAGCTATATGGTGAGCAATTCTGAATGGGGATATATGCCATGACACATTTCATAAAATTGCCTCCCATAATCTGGATGAGGGGGACTCACAAGGAAGATCTGCCACATCTCTGCACATGCTCGATCTCATACAAAGAGATTCTAAATCTCTGAGAAGGGTGCACACACATGCACACGTGAACACACACACACACACACACACACACACACACACACACACACACACACCGGGAATCTATTAAAACAGTACAGGATGCCACAAGCAGCTAAGAGTGGTACATCCCTCCTCTCTTCCCAGATGATCCCTTCCCAACCCTACTCTTAGAGTTCCCATTGCTCCAGCTTTGAGCTCGTGTTTCCTGGTTTGCATGGCATCCTCACACATGCATGGCTTTGAGGCTGGATGCAGAGATGTGACAAAGGGTGCAGGGTGCAAATGTTTTCTGCAGAATTTGCCCTCCTTTTTTACCCACGTGGCGTAGTGTCACTTGAGGAAAATCATCTAGTATCAGACGCCATGACAAACACACACTGTGGTCACAGAACTATCTTCCACTGCTGATGCCACGAATGCTTAACAAAATATTTAGACGCTAAATACAGGTGAACTATAATTGTGTTTAGGTAAAGGGAATTTAGTGGAAATCTAGGGGAACAAAGATGAAAATAAGCAGAATCAAACACTTAGATTATGGCTTCTTTAGCTACAACGACATTGCCGCCAATGTTTAGAAAACTCAAAATGAGAATATGAGTATTAAACCATAAACATTAAGTTGTGTCACAACATGCAATATTAGCTATTCAAATGTGTTCTTGGAGATGATTGAGGAAAGAAAACATTTACAATGCAGTGTTAAAGAAAAAAAGACCATAACCGGTTATGAAGAAGTGCAGGAAACAGGGAACAAACAAAATACATTTAGAACAGAGATGAGAAGGGACACATCGAAAAGTTGGTAGTGGCTCCCACTAGAAGCAGAGCTGAAGCAACATTTATTTGTCGTGGGGTTTTTGGTTTTGCTTATATTATTTGTGTAATTTGAAAAGTCCTATTTCTCTCATATGTCACTTAAGTAGTTACAGACCCAATTAATAAGTCAAGGAGTTCTGTGACCCATGACATAATTTCATTGAATGCAAGATGAACTCGATGAATCCAAGGGTCTTCAAGGGTCTTCTAACATCCCTTTTAAGGGCAAGAAGCTGGCAGCAGAAGGGTGGGAAGATGACAGAACCCAAGTCCTCCTTAATAGTTTCAGCATTGCTGAGAACCACCTGTGCCTATATCAGTGGGTGAGGGGAATCTGAACGTGGCCCACAGAACACTATTAGTTTGTGATATGTGCACTAGTTTCCCCTTGCGTCATAAACGGCTGTCCCGGAGTCTGAGATGATCTCTTTCCTACTCTTTGTGGGGAGAGGATGTGATTCCCCGTAGATGGGAAATGTCTAAATTGTTCTTTCCTTGATAAAAATCATTGACAGTGGTAAATACTAATTTTCATCTCAATAGCTTCATGTAACAAAATTAAGTTTCAATTTTAACTTTTTTAATTTAAAATTTATTTCCATTTATGTGCATGTGTACAGGTGTGCTCATATGTGTGTGTATGCATGTGTGTATGCAGGTGCCCACAGGGGCCAGAGGACGGAGTCAGAGACCCTGGTGCTAGCTCTACAGGTGGTTGTGAGCCACCCAACGTGGGTGCCAGAAACCAAACTTCAATGTTCTGCAAGAACAAATGCTCTTCACTGATGGGCTATTCTCCAACCCTTAAGTTCCAAAATTTAAAACCAATTTTACTAGCCCCATTAATTCAGACATGGAGATTTCAAATTCATGCACGATGAACATCTATTTACATACATTTTATTGCAAAAAGATTTACAACCTGAGGTTCTTTGTCAAAATATATCCTGTTTCTGAATTCTTTGTATTACAGTTGGGAGCTATCTCTTTACTGGATGCATACCCCCATTAATCAATGGGAGTCCAATAACTGAAGACCCGTTTCCTTCTTTTATGATGCCTGGGGTATCTACTTTGCTTCAAAGGACTACACAGTTCATTTCAGTTTTGCTATTTGCCTGGCTTGGCTCAGTACTTCAATATGCCATCTTAGGGGTAGAGGGTGGGTGGGTATACTAACAGTTCAGGAGAGAACTCCAGCGGATAACAGAAGATAGATTCTGCTCAATGAGGTTGGAAAGAAACTAGTCCCAAGTTCATTTGCATGGTAACTTCCTAGAATTTGATTCAAGAGTTTGGCATCAATGACCAACATTCTAGTAATGGTGTTTCTGTATCACCAGCACCCAGGGCTGGAAAGCAAACCAGACACAGAAAAACCCTAAAACCCCAAGCCTAGGAGTGTGTAACAAACCTCCGCTATGCTAACAGCGCTTCCTTTCCCAGCATCCCTCGCTATCCCTTTAAATACTTTCTTGTCTTGGCTCTCTCCTTTCAAAATCACTCCTACCACATAAATAAAATGAGAAGGCATCAAGAATGCTAAACGCTCCAGTCTGTGATAGGATTAGAGCACCTGTAAGGTGTAAAAACTGATTTCATTGTTTCCTATAAACCGACTCCTTCCTCCCCAGAATAGAGTCGGGCCAAGACGTAGAGCGCAACTTTTTAAACAGCGTGTATTAAATCTGACAAACATCTGGTCAATCAAATTTACAGCCATACACAGGGTCTCATAAAGGTTTGTTTCTTCTTGAAGAACAAATTTAAAGAATTTTTTTAAAGGGGAGGAGGACTTTGTATATAAAAAGAAAACTGGGCCTGTATTTCTTGGCCCTGGTTGATTTGAAACGACCCTTGATTTGCCAAGCACTAACCACAAAGGGCTCTGTTTCCTCAAGGCGGCAGTGATGGGGATGGGTACCGGAACCCAGAGGCCACAGCATTACCCAGCCAGCAGAAACATATCTGGATGGCACACAGTGCCAAGAGTGGAGATGACTGTGCTCAACAGTGGGTGGGGGCTGATAGCAGCTGGGACCTGGGCAGGCAGGACTCACCCCTGTGGCGCATTTCTTCCTCTCCTTTCTTCCATTCCCCTGCACGACATTATATGGGACATTCCCCTTCAGTCTATGTGGGATTTGAGTTATAGGCCAGGATATTAACCCTGATACCTCACCTTTAAGTCAGTCCCCCCACATCTTAGCATCATAACCAACCCTGCCATAGCTCCTAAATTAGCCAAAGTCAATGAGGAAAGAGATATTCTGAAATACATAACTGGGGGGCTGGGTAATTTGTGAGACATGATCTCACGTAAGCCAGGCTATTAGCCACGTATCCTCTTCCTGCTGCCTCCTGAGTGCTGAGATTACAGGTGTACACTGCCATGCTGAGTATATGTGGTGCTAGGGATGAAACCCAGGGCTTCTTGCATGCTAGCCAAGCACTCGACCAAGTGAGCCCCACGACCAGGCTCTGAAAATAGTGAAGCAATTTCTTTCTTTTCCTGGATTTGTTGTACCACCCGTAAAATGAATGGACACCCCTACAGCGGAAGGAGAGCCAGGCGAATCAATTGGAGGTACCCACATTGTCAACCAAGAGGTCATAGGTCCCTCCGCAGTCCTCTTCTGAAGGGTGGGTGCATGGAGTCTCCCAGAGGACCCATAACAGAAAGAAGAGAGTTTCAGGGGCTCACAGTTGGCACCCAACAACTTTCTGGCATTCCTTGTGGCTGTTCTTGCCTCTCCAGTCCCAAAAAACATCCCTGGAGCCACCACACAGGAAAAGCACTTATGTAAAAATGCTTGCCCTGGCTCCACCTTAAGGAAATACCCCAAGGAAGAAGCCATAAAGGATGCAACAGCCTCACCTTCAATATTCACACATTCAAAGGATAAAAACTGCATCTCTCCTATGGCAACTTTGAGTGTTTTTTTTGTTTTTTGTTTTGTTTTGTTTTGTTGTTTTTTTTTTTTTTTTGATGTCTTAGCACTGAATCCTTAAGGATACTCTCTGTTATCACAGGCTATACTAGATCCCAAAAGACAACAGTGATCAATTCTTCCTCCCTCCCTTTCCCCCTCCCTCCCTTTCTTCTGATAGTTCATACTATGTAGCCCTGGCTGCCCTGGAACTCATAGAGACCCACTTTCCTCTGCTTCTAGAGTACTGATCCAAAAGCAAGCACTCCCACCTGGTCTTGGCCCTTCTGAAGAGAAAAGAAACCTCGAGCTCCTTCCATAGTATAACCTACACACGGCTCTAACCACAACGTCCTTTCAGAGTAACAAGAAAAATGGATAATTTCCAAAGACAAAAGGGGTAGATTATTGCCAACACAGAAGGCCGGTTCTTCTCCGTGCCGAACATGGAACATTGGTATGGAACAAACTTTGAATTTCTGACTTCTTCACAGTGAAAATGTACAAAACTCCTGGCCATTTGTAGGACCCTTAATGAACGCTAGGACAGGATGTTCATTACAGAAAGGAGAGTAAGAGGTTCCTTTGCCTTACACCGTGGCAAACAATTCCACCCAAGCTTTCACAACAGCACAGATGGACAAAAATCACTCAACAGTTAATCCTTATATAATAGCCCCGCCACCCGCTCCAAACGCACACACATTCCCAAGTCTCAGTGGCCACACAAAATCCCAGCACATTCTCCAGCCCTAATCAGTTCTTTGTGAGAGGTTTGACTGCTCATGGAAGCTCAAGGGTGGAAGAAGTACCTGGCGCCATGTGAGCGCCATATGGTTCCAGTCTACCTCTGAGGGTTGACATCTGGTGTCTCACTCTACTGCTGCTGAGAGGTCCACTCCATGTCCAACTGAGAGGAACTCGAGCCTCACTCATGCTAATGAGACCCTTAATTAGCCCAACAGGACAGAAAGGACTCAAAAGCTTGGTATTTCTGGCCAGATTTTTCAAACAAAGACAGTGAGTATCAGTCAGCACTGGGCTTGGGGACAGCCTCCAGGATCACCATTTTTGTCCTTCGAGGGCAAACAAGAGAGGGGAATTATAACAGAGCAGAACTTGAAGCTCTTCAGAAGGTTCCAGAGAGGCCCTGAGGCCTCTCTCCATAGGTGTCGCTGTGGTCCTGTCCTGGGCTGACGGGAATATTCTATATTATCAAGAGGAAAGACACGCTCAGGAAGAGTGACTACCTGAAAATTAATGATGTCAGTATGTCTTCATATATCAAACTAATTTGAAAGGGCTTTAATTTTCTTAAAGGATAAAAAAAGGTTTCTTTGCTAGATTAAACTTGCGATTGTCATTCATATATTGTTTATCAGGTAGTCATCTCTACGCTCCGTATTTTTTTGTTTTTGATTTTGTATACTAGTTAGCAGTGAAGACTTGTCTGCGTATATCAGAAGGAATAAAGAGAGAAATGTCCTTAACTGTCAGTTTTAATAAGAGGAGTCAACATGCCTCTATTCAGGTTAAATATTGTCCTGTCACTTTTCAATAGAGTCAACAGATTTTTTTTTAAAGAAAAGTCAAAAGCACTGTTGTCTGCAAAAAAAGAAAAAAGAGAGAGAAAAAAAAAGAAAAAAAATTTAAAAAAATCCCTCCCTGTCATAGAATGTCAAAGCCCTTCTTTATCTGGGGGAGGGGCGTGGAGGTAGGACAGAAAAATCTTTTGTAAAATGTGAAAAAAATTACCACTCATAATTGGCGCTGACACAAAAAGGGCTTTTTTGTTAGAAAAACAAAGAAAATCTCTAATTTAATAATCACCTGCAAAGTGTTATTGTGATGGGAACAGAAAAAAAAAACACAATCAAAGTCATCTTTTTTAAAGCAACTATAGTGTTTTCTAAGCAGCCACTGTACTTACAGAGGCTCCCACACACCAATCAACCAGCCATGTGCAGAACGGGAGTTGGGCAGGTGGGAGAGAGAGAGAGAGAAAGAGAGAGACAAACTCTTTCAAACTCCTCAAGCAAAGTTTCTGGAGTAAACAAGTGACAGACAGATGACACACAGGAAGGAAATGCAAATGGCGCAGATGTTCAAGATAGACTCAAACAATGGTTGTTGTTGCTGTCTTTAACCTAAGATACATTCCTGAGAGCTGACATGTTTGGGACTGAATTATAGAATGGTTTATATTCACAGGTGGATGAAAGGGTTAAGGATACATACTTGGGAGAGAGGGACTAGAGGGAACTGGGCACTGTGAACAGATAACAATTTGTAAAATAGACTAGCAAAACCGTCATTTTTTTTTCTCTTTCAACTGCCTGCTGATTTGTTAAAAATGTGAACTCTGGCTGGACTTTTCAAGATCCAATATGTTTTTATTTGTAGGAATTGCTGTAATTTTAGAAATTATTTGAAACATGAATGAAATTATTTTGTTAGTGACCATCTCTACCAGTTAGGTCAGTTGGGGTAAAATGTGTACAGCTCTCCAAAATAAGCCAAATTTGAAGCTATCAACCCAAACGGATCAACAGTCAAGCTGATTGAACACGCCAACACTGACATGTTATTAGCACGCAGGCTTTGTCAGTGATCATGGCGGTGTAAGCTGCAACGGCTGAAGCCCTAGGGAAGCTGAAGCAGTAGAACACTGAGTCCGAGGCCAGCCTGGGCTACCCAATGAGTGCGAGACGTGAGAAGACAGAAGATGTCGTCTCATAAAATGAACATACGAACACTACAAAGACTGCTACCTTCTCACGTCTCAGGCAGACGTCCAGATCCCCTGGAATGTCTGGCTTGCCAACGAAAGACCAGAGTCGAGCAAATCTGCATCAGGTTCGTGATGGACAAAGACATCCACAGCAGCAGCTCTGCCTTTGGGAAGGGCGGCCTTGGTTTACGCAAGAGCATTCCCAGCTTATTCCTGTTGACCCTGTTGCTACATTTGTTTAGGTGTCATCTTTGGCTTGTGAAGTTTGTTAGTCATCATCGCGTGCTAACAGAGGCTGCACACGCTTTTTGCAGCTCCAGTTGGTGCTGTGTTTCTTTCTGTTGTGGCGGGTGGTGAAATGAAAGCCTGTGGTCGAATTCACAGGTACACACAACAGTTACCTCTAAGAGACGCTCAGTCTTAAACCCAGACCTTTCCTGGGTGCAGCTTCTACTTCTTTTTCACAAACAGCTTGGAAGACACAGGTAAAAATAAACACTCGGGCAGAGCTGTCTCCTCTGATCTGAGGTGTTGGTCGCTCCTGCCTTTCCTGGCTTCTTGTGCCATGGTCTGCACCTACACTCCACACAAAGGTAACAGGATCCACTGGTGAAGTAGAAAGTTGTGACACTCCTCTGTGTCTCTTCTACTGGAGTTTGTCCTTTATATATGACCAGACCCTGCCATCATTTACTCATCCTTTACTATTTTCTGGGGAAGTAGACTCTTCTTCAAGAGCTCAAAACCATGAAAAGAGGCATTTACGGACAATAAAAAAAGTTTATGCAAATAGGTATCGGTGCGAGAATAGTGTAAAATTCAGAAGGGAGGGCAGGAGAGAATAACATTGGCAAACAAATGCGAGTGGCAGAAGAGACTGGAAAGCAAATTGTTTTATCTCATTTCAACTCTGTCCAAAGTCTGTCTGTCTGTCTGTCTTTCTTTCTTTCTTTTTTCTTTCTTTCTTTCTCTTTCTTTCTTTCTTTTTTCTTCTTTCCTTCCTTCTTTCCTTCCTTCCTTTCCTCCTTCCTTCTTTCCTTTCTTTCTTTCTTCTTGATGGATAAATGAATTCAGCCTTTTAGGTATTGAAGTATCAAGAGCCATAAAAATAAATATAACTGATGAAACTGAGAGGACCACCCCTAAAGGAAGCCAGCCCCATGGCTTCAGAATGGCCATTCCACCCGCAGGTATAGATTGAGCTTGGACTGGGCAAGTGCTTTGTTCAAATCTGCCATGTGATGCTTTTATTTGTGAGTTAATTAGAATAGTTTTGTTTTCATTTGGGGAAAAAAATCAGTATGCACTTCTGCTTCCTAAGAGAGTCAAGCAGGGGACATGTTCATAAGTCACTTGTTTCTGTCATGGGAGACTCAGAAGCACCCTTTTAGAAATACATGTTCCTGCTGATGAAGTCGCCCCTCAACTTAGTTGTCCTGACTTCCCTTTCAGGGCAAACAAGAGGCCTTCTAAGTTAAGCTCACTCGTTTTGATTTCCATGAAAACAGCTGTTAAGATTGACACTTTTATATACACACAATTCATTGAAGGACAGAAAAGCTGTTGACTATACAGATATAAAAATAATTTTTGAAAAAAAAATAAAAGACTTCATGAGAGCTGGGTGGTTTTTCTTTCCTTGGAGATTATTAATACCCTTCTCTGCTTATTGGTTGGGATTTAGATTCGAAACCTTATAAATCAACCTAGATATTCTACAGTGATGTTTGTGTTACAAATAAATAGGTATTCTAAAGCTTAGTTGCATTTTCTTTATAATTGGAATGCTTTGAGCAAGGATTCAACACACAAACACTAAGGGTGAGGTGGCTGAGCAGACACACGTACTTGCTGCCAAGTCTGGTAACCTGGTTTCAGTCCCCAAAACTCCCACAGAATCCTGCCCACAGATACACATATACAAAAGAAATGAATATATGTAATCTTTAAAAACTACATTATAAAAACCTGCAGTCTGAATAACTGTGCAGTCTGAATAATAGTGAGACACAATGATTTGAAAAATTTGGAGAAAGATACATTGAAATTCATCCCCCACCCAAGCAAGAGGATTTGAACATTTTAAAGGACCAGGGCTCAAATGATGCTATGATATTTCATTTTGAAAGCCTCTAGGTATGCTTTGGAATATCTTAAATTGTAGAAAGAAAATTTTGATGGAACCGCTCTTTGGAAATTATATAAATTTGTGGGAATCACATAATTTTTTCTGGAATAACTAAAAACTGAACATGCCTATGACTCTTGTTTCTTCTTTAGTTGGCAGAACACCTACAGGAACCACAAAAGGTCAGGTAATTTGGTATGTTTTGTCCTAAGACTTTTCATAGGCTTCCTTTCAACAAAAGCAGTCAGTTATAAACTGGGAAGAGATGTTGGCTAAAATATTTGCATATTTCAATAGAAAAGTAAAATTAACAAAACTCATAACATAACTCAGAATACCTTAAGCTCTGATTTATGATCATTACAATAGCCTACCGGAAATCCAAATTACATGTGGACACTGTATGCTGGAGAATGTCATCAGACAGGAGGACAGGCCTTCAAAAAGGGATCTCTTTTCCAAAACAAGACGTCTTCCCTTCATAACAGTGTGTTGAGAGCCACTGCCTTCCCAGACACAACCTTGTATGGCTTTGCACTGTGTTACCCTAGTCAGAAAACAGCCTCTTGACATTCTCCTTCCTTCGTGGATTTAACCAAGTGTTGTCCACAAGCAATGACCAGATGCGACACGAAGCAGGCAGAAAGGAGGTATCGGTCCCAGTCCTCTGGGTACCCCGACTGGCATCCCAGGCTGAGTACGAGTAGAGTCACGCTCATGTACGTCACTGGGAATGTTAGCTCACAGGGTGACTACAGTGGCGCTTGGTCCCAGAGGTGCTCCTGCTTCTTACTTCTCCCCGTCCCTAGCCAGATGCACCTGCACCTCTTTAAAGAAAAGTTCCATCTTCCCTTGGTGCGGGAGAATTATCTGTATTCTGTCAATTGTGTATTTTAATAAAACGCTGATTGGCCAGGCAGGAAGTATAGGGAGGTCAACCAGACAGGAAGTAGAGGCGGGGCGAAGAGACTGGGAGTATTCTGGAAAGCAGGAAGCTCCCTCCCCAGTTCTGCCCAGACCACCGGAGAGGAAAGATGTAAGCTGCTCTGATGAGAAAGGTACTGAGCTGTGTGGCTAACATAGATAAGGATAATGAATTAATATAAGTTACAAGGACTAATAAGAAGCCTGACCTAATGGGCCAATCAGTTTTATAACTTATAGAGATCTCTGTGTGATTGATTTTCTTTGGAACTTGCCGGCTGTGGGGTACTGGGCGGATGGATACCCCAACAAGCCGGCCCTCATGCTACATTCCCTTGTCTGTCACTCCCAACACTGAGACAGAGGTGTTCATGGAGTCAGTGAGTCTCTCTCTCTCTTTCTCTCTTCTCATCTTCTCTTTGTTCATTTCCAGTTTTTCTTTCTAACTAACTAAACAGACTAGCAGCAACTTGAATTTCAATTCTAGGAGCGGACATGGAGCACACCACCAGCTCCTACAACCGGGTAAAACCTAAGACCTGTAGCCACTCCCTGAGTCTCGGCTCACCAGGGTTGAAACAGCAAACTGATTCCTCCAATCCAGGTGGCTCCTGAGTTTGGCTTTATGGCTCACATACCATATACAAAGACTGAATTCCACAGCCACCTTCTGACTGGCAGTCATTCCAAGTGGGTTTAAGACAGTCTCACCCATCCCAATGCTCAGTTCTTCTGAAGCTGATTGAGAAAATGCCTAGGGGTGAGGTATCTATCAAGATGGATTACTAGGTAACAGTGCTTGTCACCCAGTCAGATGATCTGAGTTCAATCTCTAGGACCTACATGATGGAAGGAAAGAACCAGCTCCCAAAAGTTGTTTTCTGTCCTCTGGCAAGCAAACCCTCCCCCCACAACATAAAATATATATAACAACTACAACATCGGTGATGATGATGATGATGATAATAATAATAATAATAATAGCAGCCAGGCATTTGACCAGAATGAAGAGAAATATGGATGCCAACTCTAGGTTAAAATTAAAAACCTCTCCCTAAGACACAAATGCCATATAAACTATTCAATGCTATTCAGAGTTACAAAGCCTGGGTCAGTAAGGGCCCCATGTACTTGGTTCATTTTAGTTATTTCAATTTACTTTGGGGTAGAGGGAGAGGGAAATCCCACGAGGCTGGTATTCTAAAGTTTCAGGGATAGGAAAGCTATTTCATCGCTTTTTGTGTGTGTGTTCCTGGGCCTCTCTGCAGCCTCTTTTCCTGTGGTTTTGTTCCTTTACTGCTCATTAACACCTCCCCCAGAGAGTGGGCAGGAGAAGGGAAAAGAGATAAAACTCAAATCAGACAATTTTATCAGTCAGCCTGTCAACAAGTTGAATATACCGAGAGCCCAGGGGGTGCACAGCACTTTTTAGCAGCTCTGATAAAAGGTTTGGTGGGGGAGGGGTCAACACTAATGGCAACATGGAGATTTTTTGTGAACTATCAAGGGATTTTATCGATTCATGCCCTCCACATCTCCATTAGTGCAGATAATCAAAAGTGGGCCAAAAATAATTAAGGATCTCTAGAACTTTCTTAAAGAAGATATTCTGAAAAAAAAATCCATCCCTTTTATCCCTGGGTGTTTGGGGACCTGTTGGGCAGTTCTAATGGAAAACAAGTAAATTAATTTCTTTGGTTTTGTCTAGATTCTTCGGAATGCGCTGCAAGGAAAAGGCGAAGTCGTCCCAGCAGGTCCTCTAGCCCCTGACAAGGCTGTTCTTTCAGCATGACTCCAGCTTAGAGAGGGGCAGGACCTGTGGAGAGGACCTGTCTCCGTGGAGCCAGCAGCAGGGTCATTGGCATAAAAATGAGTCCTAGACTGACAATGGAGGATTAGGTTTACTGTCTGTGCCGCAAAATTAACAAAGTACACTGAAAGCCTGCTCTGCACTTGGCCATGGCTTTCTGCTGAACTCAGATGCCTGCATAGAGACCCAAGGCTCTCCGGTTTCTCACCTGGTCATGCTGCACATGATGCTTTGCCAGCTCCTAGCTAAGGAGCCAGTGGGTCTGTCCGTTCGTTCTAGAGCACAAACACAGTTTTTAAGCTCAGAGTGTCTCGAGGCATTGGAAAACATAGCCCTCTCGCATCCACATCCACACGCAGTGCCATGGTTACCAGCTGCGAAGTGGAACTCTTCGGGAGACTGCCATGGTCACTCTGTTCTCTTCGGTCTGGAGTTCAAGGCAGCACTTGGGATTTTGTGTGGTTTCATTACCCAGACAAGCCCGTCTTTGTGGCCATATTTCCCAGTCTCCCATTCCCGCAGCTTCTCTGTGGGGTTCAGCCCATAACATCAGGCTAAGAGTGGGAGTTTGGAAGAAGAAAGGAAGGAAGCGGGAAGGCAAAGAGGGAGGGAGGAAAGATAGAAGGGAGGGAAAAGATTAGACTATTTCCCCTTCCTCTTAAATTGTCCTTCCAGAAGTTTCCTTCTTCCATAACCTCTTCTTTAGTAGAGTTGGAATACCTACCAGTTTATACTGTGTTTTAACTGTAGTCCTAGCACAATCCAACACTACCCTTGCCCTCCATCCCTCAGTCAAGCAATGAGAATGTCTTCATCTTGTTGCTAATCTTGGCCTGGAGACCATTGTCAGGACTTTCCAGCCTCCCCAGGTCCATTCCAATAAAACTGCATCAAATGCCTTCTAAATACAACCATGGCTTCTGCGTCCCTTGAAGCCCAGGCCCCAGCACAGGGAACACATGCTGAAGGCTGTCAGTCTTCTTAGTTGACTCAGTGGCTATAATCTACCCTCTCATAGTATAGTATAGACCTTGACTTGGTGCGGGAGAATTATGGTGCGGGAGAATTATCTGTATTCTGTTAATCATATTTTAATAAAACGCTGATTGGCCAGGCAGGCAGTATAGGCGGGAAAGCCAGACAGGAAGTAGGGGTGGAGCAAAGAGACTGGGAGTATTCTGGAAGCAGAAGCTCTCTCTCAGCCACTCCTGTACAGACCACCGAAGAGACAACATGTAACCTGCCCAGCTGAAAAAGGTATGGAGCCACTATGGCTAACATAGATTAGAATAATGGGTTAATATAAGTTATAAGAGTTAACAAGAAGCCTGACCCTATGGGCCAATCAGTTTATAACCTTATGGAGTCTTGTGTGTGATTTTCTTTGTTGCTTGCCGGCTGTTGGGGTACTGGGCTGGACAGAAACCCCAACAAGCCGGCCCTCGTGTTACATTGACTCTTAGTGGTGGCTAATTCATTGGTGGGGGAGGGGAAAACATTCTGTGCATTGTGGGATAATTCAGCAGCAACCCCAGACTCTACTCAGCAGACTCCAACAGCACCTTCCCAAGCAAAAGTGTCCCCAGATGCTGCAAAGCGTTTCCCAGAATGGTTAAAATCTTCCCCAGGTCAAAACTCATCCTGCAGAGGATAAGGTTCTGAGAGTTGGGCTCATCCCTTCAGCCATCCCTTCCTCCATGTCTCTTTACGGAGTCTGTACCTTAGGGACCTAGTCAGCAAGGGCTGTGATGAGAGGCCCCAGGAGCCTTTTTCTATCTGCTGATTACCAAAAAAATCCCAAGAGGATGGGAGAAAGGATCACCCTAATCAACTCTGAAAGCCCCCAAACCAGTTTCCTTTCCTGCAAGGTATATCCATGCCTGAGTGTTCTTCTGTACCTCATCACTCCTTCAGAACATTTGCAATGCATTCAGGCTAGAGCCCTGAGGTAAGAAAGAAAAATAAAGATCTTCTTGAAGAACCATATGCTATGACACCTCCTCCCCTCTCCCACCACCAGGCACACATACAATTGCATTTTCTAGTGCAAACCAGCCAACGGCGGGCACCAGAATTTCCTCCTTCCGGCCCCTGGAGGGGACATGGCCATCTGATTGTCATGTCATTGAGAAAGGGCGTGAAGGGACTGCCAGCATCTTCTACACAGCATGCCAGCCTGGTTCCTGGAAGCCTGGAGGTAGCACTGTAATGTAATTAAATGTCAACCCCCAGGTATTATATTTCAAATGCAAATAACTTTGGTAATGTAATATTGTGGCTGAGACTTTAAACTCAAGGAAATCAAGAAAATCAAGTTATGGCTACTCCTAGAATTAACATTCCTCCACACATTCCTTGGGTGCTGGGCTTGCTTTGTGCTGCTAACTACCATCACACAGACACACATACACACACACACACACGCACACCCTGACATTCCAAAGCGGTTGGCTATCTACTGGGCAGCTGGGTAAATCCTAGGAGGTAAAATGAATGTTCCTTAACCTGGACTTCTGACCACTAAGTAGGACTGTGGCCAGAGCTAGGAGAAATAATGCCATATCTCTCAGTAACCCTTGGTTTCCCAAATCATTTTTTACAAAGTTACCCATAACTTCCTTGGGCAGGACCCCATTTGTAGTATCACAGAGGTCATCTTATCATGCATTGGGTGCTTACCAAAAAATAAGCAAAATACAACTGCAAACTATTTAAAAGATGAAGCAACACAATTCTGTTACTTTCCTCTGGGGACTGCTGAGATGGGACTGGAAAGACAAAGAACCACCGAGCCCCAGATTCTTGGCCCATAGTCAATGACTCAAGAAAACAGCTCCCCTCCCACCTCCCCAGCCCCCAGTCTTGCTCCTCCTTATGGAAGGCTAGGGAACTGATGAATTAGAATAACTGGCAAAGAACCTGCAATATGAACACCCTGCGGTATCTTCCCAATTGCTGTAGATCTGGCCAATGCATCAGTAGAACTAGCCTTGCATATTGTGTGTATATACGTATGCATGATGACGCTGACTGTTTTTCTTAAGAGACGGAGCCTCCCTGAGTCTGGAGTTTGTCGGTTCTAACCTGACTAACCAACAAGCCCCAGGACTCTTCCTACCTCTACCTTTCCAGCGCTGGGATTACAGGTACATATGGCCACAGACAGCTTTCATACGGATGAGCTAGAGGTCCAAACTTCAGGCTCCTCATTGTGCAGCAAATATTTCACCAATCGAAGCATCTCCTCAGCCCTAGCTTTGCACATTTTAATGTAAGATGTCAAAAAGGGTTTCTAGCATGCTGATGATGTGAATAGTTCCCAATCAGATAATTTAGGAAATAACCACATACTAACTAGGTAACTTCAAAAGAATATTCACCTTATGTGAATTAAGCTGCCACTAAAGCAGACAGTGAGCTGGCAATTTGGGGAAATGCATTTGAGGGGCTGAATCTCAGAAATCTATACTCCCCCTGAAGATGCTCTTTTCCTAGGCTCAAAGCAACTCCATACTGTCTCTTCGGTGTAGAGATGACACAGCCTCTTGTCTTTCTTGCATTTGAGATGTGAATAGAAAAGACAATAGATGCTACCCAGATGGCCCCCACTTGCATTTCTGAGGCCAAGCAGCTTCAGGAAGTCAGGTATCTTTGTTTTAGCATCCTTGGACTCTCCAGCAAAAACTCCAGAGCTAAACTCAGGGCCTCACCAGGTACAAGAAGAAATACTCATTGTTGGAAGCCCCCACACTCATTCATTTACCTCTCCTTTAAAGAACTTCCCTCCTTATGATTAATAAACAGTCATAGTTGCTTCACAATTACACAGATAATGCAGCAAAATGGAGAGAAAGAACGAAAACCCAAGGATGTACCGGATAGACCTGGGGACAGATAAATTCTAGGTGGGACTTGGTCTCTACTACTTGCTCATGGATTATGTTCCAAGGTTTTCCAGCAGCACAGTTCATAGGAAAAGAATTCCCATTTGCATAATCCTCAGTGTCCACAAAGTAAAAACAAACCAAGAAAAGCCCAGATAGTCCAGGCACTAACTTCAAGCAGAACTTTTCCCTGTAGATCCCCAGTTTTGAAGAGTATTTCACCAATACCCATAGCCAATGCAGAAACCCATAATAATGCTTTATTATTTAAATCTTGGATCAACTCACAGAAGTTACAGCTAGTCTGGAATATACCTCTGATCACTAATATTATTCATTCCCATCACATTTAATCCAGTCACCCATTATGAAAACCTGCAAAAAAAAAAAAAAATAGCACCTTAATGGAATGTCTCTAACAGGCCTGACAGCTCCTGAACTATGAGCAAAATGGTATTTGAAGATGCTGAATAAGTAGATTGATGATGCCTCCATAGCTCCCATTAGATTCTCCAAAGTGCTGAGTAAGAACCCCTTCACTATCACCCACAATCCAAAGGGGACTGACTGGGTTCCGGCTCTCTATCGGGGTAAGGCACATAGTTCACAGTACAATATTTTGATCTTTTGGCAATATACAAAAGTTACAAAGACTTCTTGGTCGGGCCAGAGTTCACAGGGTGAATCTGGTTTGTAACTATACATGTATGAAATGTGAACCCCCAGGGAAGGCATGTTTTGTCAAAATCTGGATTCCAGCATCTAGAGCAGATAAGTGTTCCAACATAGTACTGGTCCATTATTGTGGCAGAACCAAGTCTTCCTTTCTTCTAAGAGTCGAGCATTAGCTCCTAGCTGCTCTTGGCACTGAGTGAGTTCACCTACCCAGCTGGGAGAAGCACTTTGACACTAGAATCCACAACTGGTCATAAATACGACCAAGTAAAACCTACTCACTTCCAAAGAGAAAGTGGGAAAGTTAACTTCTTGCTGATTACATTTTTCAATTCATTTTTATCACTTTCAAATGTGTGTTTTCTCAAACCACAGAAATATATGACAGAAGGAAAGAGAGCATTTATAACTTCATCCACCAGACATCCACACAGGAAATGACACATTGTCTATTCACACACTTGTGTATGTGTGTGTGTGTGTGTGTGTGCGTGTGTGCATGTGTGTGATATTTTTAATTACTGGACTTTTATGTAGATGAGATTATAGCCTAAGGGCCATGCTACAGCTCACTCCCCCCCGCCTTGATGTTTCTTAGATCAGTTCTTATAAACTAGTAGGACTGTCACATCTGCTTGCTAATGTCACTCACCAGCCAGTAAGACTGTTCCTCTGCTAACCAATGCTTTTCATTTCACGTACCACAGATGACCTGATCAAATCCCCACCCTGGACCATGTCGACACATCCTTCTGTCTGTCTCGGTTCATTTTCTTGGGTTGTGTCAAAACACCTGACCAAAGCCACGTAAGGAGGGGAGGTTTCTTTAGCTTCTAGTTCCGGCAAGCCAGCTCACCACGCAAGGAAGACTTGGCAGCAGTATGAGAAGGCATGGCAGCTGGAGCGGAACTGGGGTCAGGGTGAGGTGCAGGAGGCTGGCCATGTTACATTTGCAATCAAGAAGCAGAGAGTGAACGGGACGTGGGACTGATCTATAAAACATGAGACCCACCTCGGTGACACTTCCTTCAGAGAGATGCCACCTCCTGAAGGGTCCACAACCTTCCCAGGTAGCACCACAGCTCGGGACCAAATTCAAACACGAGGGCCTTTGGGAGTACCTTTCATATCCAAACCACAGCACTCCCGTTGCCATTACAAACCTCAAAAGACAACACGGAAATGCATATATTTGGACCTTTATAAAGACATTTCTATTACAGTCCTACAAAGCAGTCATTGGTCCAAGGACAGGAACATGTTTTATGTAACAACCATTCCCAAATTTACAAAAGCCTAGTTTCTTAAACCATCAGTTCCTAATTATTTGCAATGATATTGCATACAGTTACCATACACAACTGCCAAGTGCCACTGTATTTCTAATGTAAATGACCACAGGCCCTTGCTGACAACCGCGCTCTTGCTAACCCAATGAAGCACCCTGGTTACTATTAATGTAGCATGCTGTCACTCAAGAAGAAATGATGGGCAGTCATGGGATGCTGGTGGGGTCCTGGTAAATGGTTGTTTTTGCCGTGTACAGACAGCTCTAGGGACACCATTCACACAGATGACAGTCTATACAAATGAGGATAGAGTTAGCAAAGCGCCACACAGTGGCTTCATGAGCAGCTTCCCCGTGGAGACGCCAACGAGATCAAACTCTCTTTCTCTTAGAGGCATCCCCCACCACATACCCAATGAATCAAGCCACTTCGCGTGTGATGTCAACCCAGCAAAAAAAAGACTTGGGCAAATTAATCCTTGTAAGACACGATTCATTAGGATCTGAAAGATCTTTGTCCCATTCATTCACCCAAAGGGCATAGCATTAAAATGGCATGATCTCTAGTGACGTACGAAAGTAGTTATTAATTTGCGCTCATTATCCAAAGATGCTTGCAAGTAGCCTTTGGATATGTCTCGGATGTGCACATATGGCACTTGACAGAGAAGATCCAGGGAGCTGTCAATGGCTCCAGGTGACACCATTTAATCCGAACGACTCATCTATGGGTAGAGTTTACACAGGGCTTCTGAGGTAATTATTTAGCAAGCCATACTGACAGGCTAGAAGTGAGGCTTTCAATTATCTCTTTCACCAGACATCGTCTTCTGCCTTGCCCAGGTATTTCTGAAATGTTTTCCTTCAGACCAGACCGTGGACAGGGTCAACACAGGTAGATGAGCATTGCATCCTGCATTGGAGAAACCAACCAGAGAAGAGACGAGCCTCTCCTTTCCCATCACTGTGCACACGAGACATCAACACCGTGCTCAGATTCCTAGAGTCTTTGTTGGTGTTCTGCCTCGTCTCATTACCTAATCTTCATTCACGAAACAAAACCCATTTGCTTCCAGACCAGTCCATATTTTTGACAGCTTCTGCATTCCAAATATTGCCATTTCTCCCCACTACCATTATTTCTCTTCGGTGTCAGGATAGTTGGTATTGACCCATAAAGAGTGTAGCACGAACCCAATTTTTCAAGAGCTGCCCCAAACAGATTGGATTAAATCTTGCAATTAGCACATCATTTGCATCTCGCAATAGGAAACTCACTGTTGGAGCCACAACTTGGGCAGACTCGATAGAATAAGCTATTGTTGAAGTAATTCCTGTAAAAGGTCATATATTTAAACCCTTCAATTTTTTTGACAACCTCTCAGAAATGAGTGATACAGTTACTCCAGTGTCCAAAAAAGCAATAATGCCCATACCACTTTGCTTTATAGGCAGGGCGGAATATTATTACCCCATTCATCACCGACTATTCTGGTTATAAAGCATGTTTCTTGATATTTGAGAGACCTTTTTCTTTCACTGTCTTGAAAAAACGCCGAAGGTCTCTTGAGCTGGGTGTCAGCCGAGCCGTTTCCTCGTAATACATTAACGTCTCCACTGTCTCCAGAACAATGGTGACATTTAGCAGCGTCTACTGAATTCTATCTCCTTAGAGGACAGAACGAGGAGGCTACTTTAAGATTTCTATTCGTTCTGGTTGGGAGTCTTCCTATGGTCCTACCAGAAGCACGGAGTGGACATATGGGTCAAACACAAAGACCTTCCCAAGCCATGAGGTAAAATTTGTTAAGTATAGAAGGAAAAGAAGATTACAAGCTGAAGTGAAGCCCTGTGTGTCACCGGCATTAAAATTCTGCTTTACAAACCATATTACCCAAACCAAAGAAGTACGTGGCAGGAGCCAGCATCCAGGCTGCCATTTTGCACCAAGAGATTGACTCTAAGAGTCTTGCCATTGCTGGGAGCTTTTCTTGTGGACCCCATGGTTTTCAAACTGCAGTGTGGTTTCTTTTCATCCTGGGTTTCTAGACCTCTGTCTTACTGTCAGCCCTCACCCATGAGCATTGGAGTCAGCCTTGAGCCCTCTCTAGTGGCCTGACGACTCAGAAAGGTCTAACCTCGGAACAGATGCGATTATCTTCTCTCCTGGCCCCTTAGGCTATGGGGATCGGGATTTAAACCAAGAATCTAGTCACAATGTGTGTATGGCCCTATTTCTTATTTTTATTTACTCTTTTGGCACAGACCTCCACTCTATGAAGTGTATGTGGAAATTGGGGAGTCTACCCCGGCCAATCTACTCAATTTCAATTTCTCTTTAGATATTTTTGTTTTGTTTTTTGTTTCTTTTTGGCATAGGCAAGAGAAAGGGAGGGAGGTAAGGAAACAGGAGGAAAATGGGTGGGAAGAGAGGATTTTGGGGGGGAGCCCAAATCAAACATGTCATTTGATTATGGCATCCATACTGCGCCGTTGCTCTACAGTCTAGTGAACTTTGGTGGCCTGGAGTCACTCAGCTGGGCACCCTGCTACCCTTGCCATTGTCTGGGGAAGATCCCTCAGATTCATAAATTGTTCTATCGCCGAACAGGGAAAGGCAAGCAGACAAGAGAAGAAAACCCACAGAAGAGCTCCAGAGTTCCTCTAACTCCTGTTTATGATGTGTAGAATAAATATCTCTTTTATATAGAGAACAAAAGAAGGCTTAATAGCACTTAGTTTTAAGCCGTTTCCAGGGACCATGTGTAAGTGTGGCACCTTTGCGCGGTCTTTTGGCAGAATACTAAACCCAAGGTTAGCTGCCAGGGCCATTAGGAAGGTTCTCTTAGGGAGCCTCTGGCTTATTTCCAGCCCCGACCCCCAGGACTGCGTGTCCTCTGCTGAAGATATCACTGATGAGACTATTTCCTGTATGCAAGGCCAATTTTCTTAAAATATCAAGGCAATGGAGCTCCAGCCATCTAGATAATGGCATGATTCTGTTTGGGCTTCCCCAACATCAAAGCTAAATTAAGGAAATTACCCAGCACTCTCAGTCATTCCTTAGGCAAGATAACAAATACCCCGAAATTATCATTTATGTAAAAACAAAACAGACCAAAATCCTCCATATATGTAATTAGCCAGAGTCTATGCTTCCCTACTATTAACAGGCAGGCCTTCCCTTCCTCTTACTGCTGAAGGACATAATTGTATAAAAACAAGGGCTATGTTTTCACATTATTAATGTTCAATAAATTCTAAAATTGAATTTTAAAAGTTTTATTAATCTTTTTTTTAATTAGGGAAAAAAGTAGAAGGATTAATGGAAAGCAAATGGACATGCTACTTTAACAAGGAGGTTTGTGTGGATGGACCCTGGTTCGGTTGGAAGCAGACAGGTCTTAGAGCAGAGGAGAGGTGCTTATTCAGGAACAATGATATCAGCCTCAGCAAGCAAGAAACGAACTTACTATGCTAAGTCTTTGCAGTTTTCAAGGTTGTTTTGTTTCTGTAGCAGAGCCTAGCATGCCCTGACTAATTTAGTCATAGCAAATAGCATTGTTGCTGCCAATTCCCTAATCTATGTCCCAATACCAAACAGATATAGATATGCAGTGTGTATGTGTGTCCATACAATTTAACGTCTCCACTCAGATGACCAATAAGCATCTCAAATGTAATGCTGCTGAGAAAAATCTTGTTCATACACCAATAGATGTGCACACATACAATATTTCCCCACCAGTTTTCCCATCTTATTCAATGTCATCAGTACCATACGCAACTGCTTAGGACTCCAAACATGCAGCTAACTTCAGTCTCTCACAGAATGATCTGTAGCGTATTTTATCAATGAACTTGTAGGAACCACTGTGAATCACTGCTCTGAAATCTACTTCAGAACATTTCAAAGCCAAAATTTTAAAATTTCATAGGGAATTCCCCATCAGTGAAATGGAAACAGTGGAAGACACACCTTAAATTAGTACCCAGAAAAAGCATTTTAAAAATGTAGACATTGACCATTTTGTTCGATAAGTCAAAGCTGCAAAAATAAGGCGCTTACGTCATGTCACATGAAAGCAAATACTTCTGCTCTCTGACTAATAGAGCATACTTCACTAAGCTATGACCTTAGATTGGTTTTCCTAACCTTGTGCTTTACACCATCCCTTCCAAACAACCAAAGATAGTTCCTCAATATCACGTAAAGCAAGTTTAGAACCCGTTCACACTCAAGGGTCTTGCCAAGCTCCACCTACTCCATTGTTTACCAAGTAGTTGTGTAGACATTAAAGGCTTCATCCTTCATGTAAGTCCGTCTTCCCTCCCTCTTTCGTGCTGTTCCTCATCCTTTTGCCTCAGCTCCGTAAGGTTTCCCAGCATCTCCATCTGCACACACCGCAGCCCAGCCAGTCCTACCTCTAGCTCACTCCACTCTCGGCGTTGTTGCCTAGCTCACCGTTTGAAAACATATCCTGGATCATAAATAAAATTCAAGTGCCCTTGTTCAGTAAGCATATTATCTGTAATCTCTTCCAAATTCGCCGTTCTAAATCATCCCTAGCTCTAATCTCTCCGATCCGGCCCTTCCATCCTATTAGGTCATTTACCACTTTGCACGTGTTCTTTGGGCTTTTATCTGGCTGTGCTCTTTGGCATCCTCGGTGCTTTGACAGCCGGCTGAACTCGATTCACCCTCCAAGGCCCAACCTAAGAACATTCCTGAGTGCATTGTAACTCCCTTCCCACATCCCTGGTCATACCACCAGCAACTCCCGGTTCCTCACTCATCTGGAGCCACATACACCATACGGCTTCTGTGGCACTTTCCTGTAATGCTCACATCTCTTTATTGTGTTAGGAATTAATACAGATCATTAATTATGTTATTATAAAATACTTCTGAGGCATCCAAAAAGAGATATAAAGTAACATAATGGAGCGATAGCAAATCTTATCAATGTGGGTTGCTATATACCAGGGAACACTACTTAGTAACAAACTGACACATGAAAGAGTCCTAGGGAAAGTCTGGAGCTCTAAAGACTGGCACCAAGTGCCATATGCATGTACAATCTTGGACTTCCCACGCAGCGGGTAAACGCAAGGAATGAGTTAAAGGAAGAAACGCAAGGTTCTGTTCAGAAAACAGTTAAGGGCTCTCCTGGAGGAGCAGCCTGGATCGCCCTGAACAGCAGCATATATGGAAGAAGGCCAAACTGCCCACAGAACAGTTGGGGTTACATTAGACCAACAGGAAGGAACCGTCTACTTGGCTTGCCACAATGTACCTCACTCACCTCAAGGACAGTGAACAGGCCAGCGCCTGAGCATTGCCTTCATCCATCCATCCAACCGTTCATCTAGTCCACCATGAACACGCCCCTTTGCAGGGTAAAGGCATGTACCTTACCTCTGAGTTGAGACTGGACAGGAAGGAAGTGACCAGCTGAGGCTGAAACCTTCAGCTGGGTTGAGAAGTGGCCTTGGAAGAGCCCTAGATAGTGACATAATACGGCCAAGCCAAGCCCAGCCACGAGAGGAAACGAAACTGTGAAGTTGTGGGGTGGAGGAGGTTGGAGTGCGGTGTCTGCCCAGACATTCAGATCTACTTTACCAACATTATTAGGAATCAAGGAACAGAGAGGGGAGATCTTATTGCTATTCTCATGATAATGGCTGTTGCAGATTATCCTGCACAGGGGGGTATTCCTAACAGCCGCGCAGACTGGCACACAATACCACGCAGAGTGTGGGTCTTAGTGAGACGTCAAAACCCACACAATGAGGCGCCGGTGGGAAAATGCAGACGTTCTATCTGGGGACAGATATGCTTGAAGGTGGAACTGAAGGGGAATGGGATTCCTGGATGGCAGGAATGAAGAACACTACAGAGGGGTGGGCTGGGCGGGAAGAGCCGAGGAGAAGGGAAGCCTCTTCTTCGGGAGTTCCCGGTGCCGGTAATGTCTTTAGTCAGACACACGGGGCATCCCCAGCCATGGCTGCAAGAGTCGGTCTCTCTGCGTCAGCACTGAGACCAGACTTGGAATGCTGTAGGCAATTAGGGGTAATGCGATGCCTCACTGGGAATTTTGAAGAGAAAAGAAAAACAAATCAAAGGGAGTGAAATATGAGGAAAGACACAGGCGATAAAATGCACATAATTTGACTAAATAACAACCTAGGGGACCATGATAACCATCTACACAGCATAAAAATCCAAAATGGGGCCTGGAGGTTTACTGGCCGGGGCATAATTCTAAAGAGTGTGTTGAGTCGCATCCATTAGAAAACTTGAGAGAAAGACAACATTTTGTATCCATTTAATCAAAGCAGGGGGGGGGGAATTTGTGGTGGGGAATGTTCAGACCTGGGTTTCAGAAACTATGCATGACTCAGAGCCGTTTTTCAAGATGTGTAGACAACCTCTGGAAGAAACCCAAAGGCCACTGGAATGGGGACCTTGAATCTGGAGCCACAAAACTCCTCATTCATTGTCCCAGGAGCACCCGAGACGTGTTTGATGACAAGATGTCTCTGTGCCTATGCTGTACTTGACACTGCCTAAAAAGATTTTAAACAACAAAAAAATACACAAATAGATCAGTGATGGGGAACCTCTGTCAGCCAATAACCTTTAAGAGGTTGGACCATGTTAGGATGTGACCTTTTGGGTACCCAAAGAAAACCGCTGGCCTACCTTGTAGGCTCTCTCTCTCTCTCTCTCTCTCTCTCTCTCTCTCTCTCTCTCTCATTTCCACCCTACACAGCTGAGGTTGGACTTCTTGTTCCTGTTTCATGAGTGTGCCCCTTATAATAAAGAAAATATAATCGTAATATTTTGAAGTTAGCCTGGGATTCTTTGACCCACGCCCTCACCATCAACAAAGCAGTAAACCAGATTAGAGAGTTTTGAGCAGAAAAGGCAAAATTTAATGGAAAACCATCGAAAGGTCCTAAGTGAGTGTCATAATGTATTATACTTTTAAAAGCACATAATTATGCCCTAAGTCAATGGCTAACATTGTGCAGCAGCAGTCAAGTGTCCACTAGGACTTAAAAGTTCACTCCATGTATGACTATGCATGCACATGTATTTATATAGTTCATTGGGTATGTACATACTTACATATATAGCTTAACATACATTTGTTTGTTTAAAATAAATAGTAAAGAAGCTGGAGAGAGAGAGAGAGAGAGAGAGCGCTCAGCAAGTAAAGTGCTTCGCAAGTACAAGGTCCTACTTCTGGGTCCCAGGACCCACATTCAAAAGTTAGGTATATTAGGAGCTCATGCTGGCTTGTAATCTCAACATTTGGGGAGACTCAGAGCTGGGGCTCAGAGCCCAGTCAGCCTAAGTTGCTGAGTGAATCCCAGGTCAATGAGAGGCAGCTCTCTAAAGAAGAACAGATGGAAGTCATCTGAGAAACAGCACCCATGGGTGCCCTCTCATCTACACACATACATACATGTACACAAACAATGCACCTGAACATGCATGAACACACACATGTGTGCGCACACATATACATTTTAATATATTAAATATTGCTTTATATTTTAGAGCCCCACTCTTCAAAAATGGGGTTGGGAACCAGAACGCAGAGTAAGTGGTCTTCTGAGGCTGCTGGCTCCTTGCTCCCATAACCTCAACTCCCTGAGCCTCCACCTGCCTCTGAGCTCTTCCTCAGCTCCAGCATGGACACTGACCATCATGTCTACAGCCTCCCTGCCCCAATGTCTGACAGTCATCAGCCCTGGGATGTCTACTCATCGATAGGCTTGTCTTATAAAAAACTATGTGTGCGACTTCAGCCGACTGGGATCAAGGCGCTGCTTTCCTTTCAGCTCTTGTGCTGTAAATGGACATCCGTTTGCAGGCTTCTAGCTCCTTGTTGTGTGTGCTGTTTCTTAGTGATTTTGTAGCTTCCAATGACCCGTGTACAGTAAGGCACTGTGATGTGCCTAACAGAGAAAATAAGTGTGTTAGATAAGCTTTCTTCAGCCATGAGTTATAGCACTGCTACCTCTGAGTGCAGTGTTCATGAACCAACAATATATATTAAATAAGGTGTTTTTAAACAGAAACACATAAAACTAGGCTTTGTATTGATAGGTTGAAAAAATACTGTGACCAGAGGCTGCCAGGTCTGTAACCCTGTATTTCCCTTAGGAGCAATGGTTCAGTGTGCACTAACTCAGTGTTTGGAGGAACTTCATAGACCAGAGCTACTGCAAGTGATGAGAATCAACATGAGTGTGTGTGTGTGTGTGTGTGTGTGTGTGTGTGTGTGTGTGTGTGTGCACGTACACATGCTCATTCAGAAAACATCATTCTATTTTACATCCTTTAGGATTGCTCCCTAATTTTCTATTTTTTAATTCTCCTTTAAAAAGAATTCATACCATGTATGCTCTAGAATATTTTCAAATATCATTTATTTTATGTATGTTTGTGCAACTATGTATGAGAATGTGCATTCATGAATGCAGCTGCCCACAGAAACCTGAAGAGGGCGCTACAGTCCATGGAGCTGAAATTACAGATGGTTGTAAGCCACCCAATATAGGTTTTAAGAAACTAATTCAAGTCCTCTGCAAGAGCAGAGTGCACACTTAACCAATGAGCCTCCTCTCCAGCCTAGTTTTTTGTTTTTAGTGTTTTCAATGTTATTATTTATAACTAGATGGATACACCCATACACCCTCAAATCACTAACACATGTTTATTATGTTACTGTCTTCACAATAAACACTCAATAGAAGTTATAAATAGCACTCATATCACTATACATATATGGGTGTGTCCTCAGAACTGGTACATTTACACATATATTAGCTAAACAACCCACATCCACCCAACAATAAAAGTTTTCATTAATAGAAACTTCTAGAACTTAATCATTATCTTCTTGTCCACCATCTTCCCTCTCTGAGTATGTTCTAGACCTAATCAAATACAGTATCGATGCAAAACTATGTTTTCATTGGAGGGCCCAGGGGAATCAAGCAGGGCTAGAGATCTTACCTGGAAGCCATATTCTTTATTCTGGTATGGAGACATCCACATACTTGATGACCCCAAACCACAGACTCATGATCCAGAGCTGGCAGCTTTCTACTGTCCTTGGGAGTGGGGCACTGACTTGCCTCTCTCCATGGCTCTTCTGAATCCCTTTACCAACCTCACTGAAGGTTGGTGAAGCCAACGTGTTCCCCTGTAAGCCAGCATCTCGTCTGCAATGAGACAGAGCTATTGACTGAAGAAGCCAGTGCTCAGTGAATAGGGGCTTCTGCAGTTTTGGGAGAGGCTCCTTTGTTTTGCAGTTGTACACCAGGCCAGCCTGAATCCTGTGGATCTGAACTGGGGCAAGCTTTTCTACCTATGTTCTATCTTGTTGAAAGGAAGAAACACACAGGTATCCAAGGAAGAGATGAGTGAGACAGAATTTCCCAAAATGACACAATATATAATATTCAATTCAAGAGAGGCTTGCCTATATTTCTGAGATCCTGAAGAAAAACCATCAGACTTCTCACAGTGCCAATTCCCTCTCGTCCCCTGAAGTAGCAGTTTGACTAAATGTTAATGATAATGTTACTATTTACAAATTTTATTAGATGTTTAATATTGTAACACTTTATATACATGATTATGTTTAATTATCAAAACACTCCTACATACAGACCCATCTCACTCAGTAAAACAAGGAGGACCTCATCCCTAAAAGAATAACTGAGGTTGTCATCTGGTCTCCATATGCATGGGTATATGTACACACAAATGCATGAATGTACAAGCACACCTACATGCCTGCATGTGCACATATACCCTTAACACATCAGAAGATATTATATTCACATTCTTTCTATATACATGGAAACTGAAAATCGGAGCTTCATGAGGATGGTTAGCAAATGAATGGCTCAATGAAGAATGGGAATGAATGAAGGAATAAAAGATGAACTCATCCACAGTTAACACACTACGAAGTCACAGTTTAAATCCAGGCATCCTGACCTCTGACCCCAGGTACTTGGCTACACATTTATACCACCTTACTAATTCTAAGTCCCCTTTCTACTGACACATTCTGTTATTTCCCAACATTCTGGCTTTTACCAACCGAGGTCTCACGCCCAGGACACTAACCAGTATAAGTTAGATATGAAGACATGAATAAATTCAAACGGAAGAAAGAAGAGTAGAAAAGACAAACCTGAAGGAGCTATGAAATGTGGAGCTCAAACTCTCTGCTGGCCTGAGAAACCCTATAATCCATCCCACTGATCCAGCTCTAATTATACCAATAAATAGATGGGACCAGCACAATTTTTTAGGATGGTGCATAAATGCGAGTCATTCTTCATCCATTTCTTCTTTTTAAAAATTCCTACAAGAACTTCTGAAATTTATGAGTGTGCACAAATCAAACAATTCAATTTTTGTTAATAATGCAGTATCCTGATAATGAGATTTGGAGGGATGGTGGATGAAGGTCAGAGATCCTGTGGGTACGTCCTGGAAGTCATGCTAATGGCTTACAGTTGACCCAAGCCTCTAACTCCAGCCAAAAGCAAGGAATTGAATCCCCAAAGTAAGCAAGCAGGCGCTTGGGGCTCAGCTGCTCATGAATCTGAGGCCCAACACAGACACCCCACACCCATGACGCCAACAGTGATGAATCCATAAATCAGATGTGGCGGATTGGTTGCTGTTGTTTTTGTTTTGTTTTGTTCTTAAAGTAAAGAATGAAAGACCTTTTTGGAGCAGACTAGGCCCCTCACTATGAAATGCTGGTGGAATTTGTCAGCCATGATGCTCCCACTATCCATGGCTATGTGAGAGTGCTGGCTGCTGCCTGGGTCCTGCTAGCATGCACCAAGGTGAGCTTCTGACCACTTCTCGCCTCTTAGAGAGACTGGAATTGGACCAGCTTCTATTTCAAGCTCAGGGCTCCTTCATGGCTGACTTTCTTTTGTAAGGATCTCTGATGGTAGCTTGTTTGATTTAAAGAAAATCAATGAAGAGTTACATGAGAAGAAGGAAAACAGAAGCCCGGATATTCCGGGTTAAGATAAAAGTCCAAATAAAGGGCACCGCACACGCGCGAGCACTCTCTTTCTCCTGCCCTCAAAGCAAAGGGAATAAGAAGCCTTTGAGTTAAGGGAGAAATTGCTTTGTTGGAAGGGCAGCATTTTCTTCATCTTTACGGTATAATCCGATAGACCTAATCCAGTAAAAGGCAGGACGACTGACTGACGTGGGACAGGACAGATGGGAAAATCGGCAGTCACAAAGGGTGACTTTTGGTCCTTGCGAGGAAAAGGATCCTTCACAATGCGGACTCGTTTCTATCTTCCTCCATTTTCTGGTAATAACGGGGGGATGCAGGATAAGAAAAGCTCACAATGGAAGAAACCCCCGCTGACCTCGGTCTCTACCAGTGTGCAACCCTTGAGTGCACAATGGGACGGGTCAGTGTGAGAGGGATTCACAGACAGGATCTGTATCTCTTTCGGGTTGTACCCTGACATTCCAAGCCTTTGTCAAAGCCACCCCTTTCCTCACACACATGAGGACCCCACCCTTCTCCAGCACTCTCCTGAGTCCCCTTAAGTCCCTATTGTATGTATTATTTATGATCTCTGGGCCTTTTCTTTTCAGGGTATCGGTCCATAATAGCGCCGTCTACGTTATTTATGACGCAAGGAATAACTTAAACCACATTAGGAGCCTCAACATTATAGGGGCTTTAGAGAGCTACATTTTTCTAGTTATGGTTAAACTACGACAGTGATAAATCCAATCGTAAGAGTGCAAGAGGGAATGCACGGGACAGGTGTTGCCCATTAGTCACCGCGAGGAAAGGCAGAACGCCTTACAGATGGTTCGGTGACTCTTCCTGAGAACAGCTGTGGGAATCCGAAATGGTGAGAAGCAGGGGGTTTATGAAAGCCAGTAATTAGAAAAGATGGGTAAAACAGCAGTGGGAGGGGAGGGAGGAACCAGGCTCCATATGCAGACAACAGGAATGAAGCCCAGAAATGCCTGTCCCTGATCCTTCCACCTCCCGCATTTCATGGACCTCTCCGTGTGTCTGGGGATGGGCTTCCACGGCGGACGGGGAAACAGTTATTCGCCCTAAATACCATGACCCATTAGCGGCATGGACCTCCTCAGCCTCCACACAGCAGCGGGGCTAGATGTATCATCCATGAAAATCGGGGAACTGTTTTCCCACCTTTCTCCCCATGAGGATAGCGCAGGATGTTTTGAATTCAAAAACGATTCCTCCAGCACCCATCAAGGCTGAGGGCAGTCGCAGGTTCGGGGTATTGTGAAAAACAGGAGTGTTACCCCGAGATAGCCCTGAGGGTAGCCAAGAAGGGAGCCTAGAGGAGATCTTTATCCTATAATGTTGTGAGTTTCGGGGCAGAAATAACAGAAATGAAGGCTGTTTGTTATGGTTTGGATGTATAAGGCCCTTCACAGATTGGGGTTCAAACACCTGGTTCCCAGTTAGTGGCACTATCTAGGGGAGGTGATAGAGCATTTGCAGCAGGGGGCGTGTGTGGCTTGCAAAGGTGGGTCACTGGGACATAGGGTGAGGTACTTTGAGGTTTCTTCCAGCCATGCTTCCACTCCCCGAGTCCAGCAGGAGCAAGCCTGTCCAAGATGAGCAAGCCTCTTCTACATACGTCCACTATTTCAGCCTCCGTGGCTGAGAACATCTGAACCCAAGAACCCAAACTAATTCGTCTTCCTTTATGTTGTTTCAATTGGGTGTCCTGTCTCCTTTGTGGGAAAAAAACAAAAAAAAACCCTAATAATCCTTTAGAGAAAAAAGCAAGGGGATCATCACAGGAAACACGGGTATGGAAAGACAACCTGGGCCAGCCTCCTTGTTTCCAGGGTCCAGGTAGTTTCTGCCGCTTCTATGTCCCTAGTCTCCAGGAGGCCTAGCGAGATGTGCCACCATTTAGAACATAGATCTCCTTAAAAATATGCCAGTTTTCCAAAGTGGTAGAAAATTAAGAATGTGCAGCATTTCTGGTCTCATGCATTTCAAATGAGGGCTATCCATGATGACAGTGATGTAGACACAGACAGATAGACACATACATACTCACAGAGGTTCATTTTAGAGATAGAGTCTCACTGTATTTCCAAGACTGGCCTAGAATTCACTGCCAAGTTACATATTAATTGCTGCTTTATGAACAGCCAAGGGAAGGAACTATGACCTTCATGTGGCCTAGATACACAGGAACAATCAAAAACGGTCATGGGAACACGCTGCTGCTTCTTCTCATTACGACTTGACCCCCTAAGGAGTCCTATACTAATTCTTCTCATTCTCCTCTGCTCGCTCTGGTACTGCTCACACACTGGCCTTGGCTATGCGCCGGCTTGCTTCTACACCTTCCCCTCTCCAGCTAGAGGTCTACATGCATGTGTATCACTTGGCACACTTTATGTGCTTTCTGCAGTAGGCTGTGGGGCCCTTGCCATCATCCCCGTTCTCCAGAGGAGGAAACAGATAAAGACACAGATGAGGTGGTACAGTGGCATTTCAAGTTAATGCAGGTGTGGCTGATACCAAAGCCTGCTGCCCACAATTGAGACATCTTTGATGATTCAAACTCTCTAACCTTGTGCACTGTTATATCAGTGAGATGGACTTAACTATAAACTTGAACTAATAGGGCCCAAAGGAAGATAAAGTTTTTTTCTCTCCCATGTGGAGCCTGGGATGGGCACGGTGGCTCTATGTTTTCTTTTCTATCTCAGTTCTTTCTCTCTCCGTGCCCTGCCATCCTTAACACAGGGCTTCTGCCCCATCCTCAAGAGTGACTTTTGCTACTACGACTTCTACTTTCACATCTAGCTCCTAAGGAGGGGAGAACAGGGCCCATCCCTCTCCTTTAAAGGACATGACTTACAAGCTGCACACATCCCTTCTACTCATACATCACTAGCTACATCTTAGCTATACAGCCATACCTAGCGGCAAGAGAAGCGTGAAAGTACACACCAAGAATTGATATGCTCAACTAAAAGTCCTTGTTAAAGAGGAAGGGAAGGATGGGGATGTCCAAGGGCTGGCTTCAGCAGATGCTTCCTCCACAGTTGGGGCAGTAGGAGGACTGGCAAATAAATAGGAAGGTGGAATGAAAGATATTAAAATTTAGGAAGCAGAAATGCATTCTGTTAAGTAAGCTAAATCCCCTTTCTTCCAACCTTCTCTATCCTTGGGCAGTGCCAATCTCTTTTCTTGAAGCTTATGACCTGGAATTAGAGTCTAGACTCTCAGGGACCTTAAGCTATGGTTCCCTTTGTTGGTGGCCCAATTCTCTAGTTTTTGTCCTTCGAATTTTATGAACGGAGGAACAACCTCCTACATTGTTGTCTGCTTTCTGTATGTAAGTCTGCTGTGAAGGACAATGATTACAAAGTCCTACCTGACATGTGGGACCCTCTCAAACTCATAGGGGAAAATTACAGAGCAGAATTCTGTCCCCTAAATTAGCTCCCCACAGCAAATTAGAAATAAAATTCCCTAGGTCTGGAGAGGTGGGTCGGCAGTTCAGAATATACACTCTTCTTGCAGAGGACCAGAAATCAGTCTCTAATACCCACAACAGGCGGTTCACAACTGCCTGTAACTCCAGCTATGACATCTTCTTCTGGCCTCTGTGGGTACCAGCACTCATGTGTATATAACTCTATCACAGACATAACTGGAATTAAAACTTTTAAATATCCCTTAATCTCTGTCTTATCTCAATTTCTTATATATTATCTTTTAAAGTTTTAAAAGAAAAAACGAACTGAGCTGTAGCATGGTGGTAGAGTTCTTATCTGGCTGGCATGCATGAGGCTGTGGGTTCAGTCACCAACATCAAAAAGAAAAAGAAACTTAAGAATTTAACATGCAGGATATGATGTCATAAACTATAAATTATTAATTAAAAATCATCACCTTTTGAAATTGATTTATCATGTGCTAATGGCTTTCACAAGGTCTCATATCAAATCTCACCACGTTTTTAAAGGGGTAAGCCACTGGCAAAACAAACAAATAAACAACCCAGACAGACCTTAAGAGGCTTGAGTGAGACACACAATTACAATTAACTCTAATTAAGTCCTTCCTATTATACAAACTCATAAACGATTGCTGAGCTGGCTGGAAGGAAGCTTTTCTCAACACACTTCCTGTCTCTTTGGCCACGTTTATTGCTTGAAATGGTCGAGCTGAGATGGAGGTGGGCCTTGAGGGACTGCAGGGCATCTCGGGGCATTAATGAGGGCTGGAGAGCATGCCCCTGGGTGACACTCAGTGAGCCACATCCTCAATAGCACCCTCCCATTAAGTTCAAATGGAACCTGGTCCTTCCCAGAAGTCTCAGAAAAGAGCAGCAATGAAGGGATTCCACAGCCATGATTAAAATCTCTCAGCAGATGACTGAGCAACAAGAAGATTAGGTGGGTGGGCCTGGCCTAATCAGGGCAGCCCTTCCATTTATTTTACCATTTATTTTCAATTTATATTTGTTTTTGACAATTTTGTACATGAATATTGTATCTATATTATTTCTACCCTTCCCTCTCCCTCTCCAACTTCTCCCGTGTCCTTCTAACTCCCTCCCAAATTCATGACCTCTTTTTCAATGCTGTTGTTACACACACAAGCACAGACACACACAATACACACACACACACACACTATACATATACCACACATACAACACACACACACACCCTCCTGAGTCCATGCAGTGCTGCTTATATGCAATGGGCTTATGGCTGTCCCCTTGGGGCTGCGTAACCTCCTAAGGGGATCATGCTTGGAGAAGACAAGTCTTTCTAAAAGAGAACCTTGGGGCTGCAGAGATGGCTCAGTGGGTAAAATGCTCAAGGCAAAAGGTAAAGACCTGAATTTGAACCCCAGCACCCATATAAAAAGCCAGGAATGGTGGCGTGGGTCTGTGACCTCAGATCTGGGAGGCAGAGACAGGTAGATCCCAAGGGCTTGCTGGCCAGTCAGTCTAGATGAAGTCTCCAGCTTCGGTTTCTGTGGCAGACGCTGTCTCGGATAAATAACATAGAGAATAATAGCAGAAGACACCTCGACCTCTGGCCGTCACATGGACGCCCACTGGTGAGCACACCCACACACATACACACAACACACACACGCACTCAAATAATAAACAAATAAGGGTCTTAAGGTCAGAGATTCAAGGGATCAGAGGTTTTCTCCGCCACCACCTCTCTCTGAGCCTCTAAGCCTGTATGTGTTATGTGTCTTCCTCTTCATTTCTTGCTTTAAAAAAAAAAAAAAAGCAAGCTGCCACAAATCATAGACCTGAGAGGAAATGAATTCTGCAGACACCCTGGGGGGAGTTTGAGATGGAACTGTGCTCTAGTTGATCCTGCAAATGAGAACGCATCCTAACCACACCTTGATCTCAGCTGGGAGACCCTGAGCCGAAAACCCAGCCGAGCAGAGTGCAGACTCCTACAGAGACTAGGAGAAAAGAAACAGGTATTGTTTTAAATCACTGCGTTTGTGGCCATTTGTTACATAACAACAGAAAAGTAATGTGCCCGTGTGCCAAGAGGGCAGACGCGGGGCTGAGGAGCTTTCTGGAAGCAAATTTCAACCCCTGCTTACTTCCTACCCTCAGAGCCTCTGTTCTTGGACATCACTTGCTGCCATCCCGCCTCCAACCTCAAATCAGGTTTCTGCCTGTGATTCAATCTCTGGCTCCCTATGAGAAATCTTTTTTATATAAAATTAATATATAAATAAATTTGCTCTTGGAGCGGTGCAGCGTGGAACAGAAGCGGCCCGGCTCTCTAACGCCCATCACAAAGAAAGATTGCAGAGGGGAGGGGAAAGGCAGAGCTTTATCCTCCGTGGGGAAGCAGAGAATTCATAGTGATCTTATTGCCGATGTAAAATTAGGTCAGGGGCTCTATAAACTGATTAAAGCTAATGCTTCACGCTTCTAAGGAAAACAGCCGATACAGAAGGGAACAATCTCTGGCTAGAGATAAGAGGGAAGGGACCCTTCTGCGTTCATAGGCAGCACAGCCATGCAGCATGCTTGGCCAACATGAAGGCCCAGGACTGCAACAGTCAGAGAGATGCTGAGAAAACTCTCAGATGCCTAAGGGACACTGCTACCAGCTCGAAACCTGAAGGTGCCCAGTTTCAGGAGTCTTGAACCACCCTGCTTTCCCTTCATCCTATCCCTTGCCACTCTAAACACTGTGTGTTTAGAATTTTACTAGCATTCAGGTTTTAAATATCCTTCCTGATTTGTGTCTCATAGAAATCAAATGCCTTGCCTATTCAGGGAAATCTCACTGCTATGTTCCAGAAGTGTAGCCTTTACATTTCTGTTCCCCCAAATATCTCAGTCAAATTCTCTTATTGATTCCCTGGCTATCTTCCTCTCATTCCTTTCTATGAGATGTGAAAGATCACCAGTCCCCCCTTAAATCCCAGCCTCAGTTCACGTGCCCAGCATCAGCAAGAGCCTTTCACACTCTTCAAAATGTCTTATGTGTTTTGAGAGGAACCCAGGTCAATATCCAAGGGTGAAGAACAGGCTCCCCTCAGCAAAGAGTCGTGGTAACTTGCAATGCAGGTGTGCATCTTTGTCTCCTTTGAATGAGAAACATTTTGGATTACTGAAATATCTTGACCTTTTCTTTCAAGAGGTGGGAAAAATGGTTGGTGAGCTCAACAGAGGACACAGTGTGTGATCCTGGGGACTGGGGGAGCTGCCCATGGGACTCCACACGTGGTGTGCACAGCAGACAAAGAGATGAGCCACTGCAAAGGCTGCAGGCCACCTGTCCATGGTTATGAGGCCAACTGCTTCAGTTTCAGCTTTAAATGAAACACTGAGGTGGGACACTCGGGATTTGAATCGGTCACATTTTCGTTTCAGGAGTGACCAGAATCATTCAGTTTGGTTTGGGGGCAAGTCCAGTAACCAGCCCAAACCGACTTGGGAAAACACGGCACCAATTATTTGATCCGCACAGGATGAGAACAAATGAGTTGTGCTTGGGTCCAACTCTGTGAGAAAGAAGGTCACTGCCAGTGCAAGGGGTGTCATTTTCCTAGATGCAAATGTGTGCGCAGGACTCTCATTCATATGTCTGTCTGTCCATGCCCTGGGCGTGGCCAGGAGGCTCTAACCTATATGGCTGGTGGTGCTTAGAATTAAACCAAAGTCTTTTGCTTTCGGCCCGTTTCAATATGGTTTCAGGTTTTAGCTATTGAGGAGAAAATAGAAGTTAAAGTCATTGACCAGCCAAGGCTCTAGAGCAGAATTCTTTTACACAGATGTATTGTGTGATATATTATAGGAGGATAGATAGATAGGTAGGAAATCTTAACACTAGTGTTCCTTAGAAACTTCTCGATGGATTGGAGAGAGAGCTTAGTTCATAACCTGCTTGCCACACAAGCAGGAAGACATGAATTTGGTCCCCAGTAAGTATGCTGAGTATGGTGGTGCCAAAAGCCAGTACTGCAGAGATAGAGACAGGAGGATCCTTGGGACTTGCTCCCCAGCCCAGCTTTATCTGTGTGCTCTGTTCTAACTCTGTCTCCAAGGATGCAGTAGAGTTTTTGATGACACCTGAAGTTGTCCCCTGGCACACCTGTTCACAGCACCCACTTGCAGGTGAACAAGGAGCATATTTGTGTATTAAAAAGCAGCCCTACATTTAAAAAAGTAAAGCCATTTCTTTATGGAGAAAGCATCCCATCTCAATGTCATTTAAGTTCCCCTGGGTAGCGACAGAAATAAAAGACAGCTTTAGAAAATTAGTTAAAATTAAACTATGCAGCCCCAACTTTTTTCGCAATTAACAAAATCTTGTCTGTCCTTAGAAATCTTTTGACTTACTGCATCACAGTTTTAAGTGATTTTCACTTAAACTTTTATAGATCTGCTCAAACAAGTATCTCAGCAGCAGCACCAGGGGGAGTGCCTACACATTTCCCATGAGCCTTCTGGGCTGGACTAATCTCTGGGGTATCGTCACACCCCGCTACTCCTAAACAGAAGCAATATACCATCCCCTTGATGTCCATACCACATTTCACATTAGTTAATGCTGCTTGTACTTCTGGAATCACAAATGGATTCCAACATAGCAAGTACTAAAATATCTAAAGTAGGAATTTGGAAGATCTTAAAGCCAGAAGCAAATGAAAGCTTTAGAGAAGTTATTTTGGTAGAGAAAGAGAAGTAAAGGGTAGGATGGTCTCAGGATACACACAGAAATGTGGAATAGGGTGATAATAAGCCAGGTACAGCCAGTCATCTGTCATTCCAGACAATCACAGACCATGTGTGGCATGGTTAGCTGGGGGCAAAGGAAGCTCATGGGAAACGTTCCAATCCCAGAAAAGAGACTTTGTCCCAGGCCATTCACAGTCTTGGTCTCCGACAAGGGAGCTGTATGGCATTGAGCACTCCGCTCTCCTTGTCAATATCAATACCAGTAATGGTCTTATGTCAGGAAATGCTTTCTGTTTAGCGGGAGGACCTTCACTGGGGAGCTAAAATTATCTGGGCTTCACGAGCTGAAGACAGACAGAATGTGCCAGGAGCGTTGTGCTGTAGAGAAAAGAGCACTTGACAAGAATCATCAACTGTTGTAGAGCTTATCCCTTCTTTTTAATTTGATTCTTAGGTTTTTCAAAGAGTAAAAGTAAGCTTTTGTGTTCCGAGTCTATCTTCCTGAAAATAGAAATAGGGGCGTACAACTCATGGGTGATACGGCCTTGTTTTTTTAGACTATTCCCCAGCAGTTCCCAAGTCCATCATCGGGTGCTCTAAGGAGATACCTATGTTCTCTCTCTGTCCTCTCCATTTGCAGATTCTGGGTCTCAGCCTCAGTTCTACCCCTTCTGCATTCCATGATCTCAGATGCCTGATCTACCCTCTGTGAGCACCACCACCCAGTGTAACCAGCAAGAGCAACACCTGCGTGTACCAGCTAGAGCCCCATCAAGAAGCAAACAGAAGGAATAACCGGGGAGACCTTACTGGAGATGAGAGCGGAGCTGAGAGACGTGAAAAGAGGGAATATCTCGTGGGATAAAAACAGCAGGGAACCTTCACCACCCCTACACCTTAGCACCACAATGCACAGATCAGGAGGAATTCCCATCACCCACAAAGAACAGGAGCGCAAATAGATGTGTCTGAAAAGATGCAGCCTACCACGAACAGCTTACCAAGGGCCAACTTTACTTTCCTCCCATTCTCCAATCCCTTGATGAAGTCTCTATCTCATTTATCAAAGCCAGCTAGACAGAGTTTATTCCATCTTACCCTTCTAAGTAAGATTCTATCACTAAGGGGAAGCCCAGGAACTCAAGACAGGAACCTGAAGGCAGAAACTGCATCAGAGATGGTGAGAAAGGAACGCTGCTTTCTGGCTTGCTCAGCCTGCTTGTAATACGGGCCAGGACCTACCACCTTCCCAGACATGGAGGGAGAACACTGCCAGAGTGAGCTGTACCCTCCCACATCCATCCTTAATCAGGAAAATGTCCCCCCTGCCCCCAGACTCGCCCACAGACCAATCTGGAGGAGGCATTCTCTCAACTGAGGTTCCTCTTCCCAGGTAACTCCAGCTTGTATCAAGTTGGAAAAAAACAAACAAACAAAAAAAAAAAACCACCAAAACCCTAACCAAGACATCTTGGATTTTATTACCTATGCCAACTCAAAAGTGACTGCTAATGGCAATTTGGAGCATTGGAATGGGGAAAAACTTGAAATCTAGCTGACACACTCGGAGGAACAAGGAGACAGAAATCATATACCACAAATTAAATCATCCCCCAAATATAAATACAGAATGCCTACTTATATTTGACAGTCAGATGAATGAATAATTTTCAGCGCACACATGCTGTATTTATGCCGTATAATAAAAGAGAAATCCTCATTGTTCGCTTAAAAGTCTAATTAAACTGGGCAACCTGTGTTTTTATTGGCAACCTTGACTCTAGACTAGATTCTTAGCAAATATTTTCCACTTTGTAGTTTGGGACTCTAAGGCCAATATTCTCCAAACATTCCCCAGTGTTGCACAGCTATTTAAACAGAGTCAGGGCCAGAAGCAAAGCCATTCCTAACAGACGCCGAAATGCATCCGTCTTAGATCATAAACTTCGTGTGAATTTAAGCTAATCTATAAGCCACCTAGAAACCCATCTCAAGCCGCTAGACTCCTAACGAGCTCTTTTAGATTGATTGAAAATATGACCTGGAAAATGCCATAATGACATTTCATAATGGTGTTATGTTAGTTTGCAATGTACAGTGTATTACACAGATTCATCAATGCTTACTGAACTAACCGCTCTGTGCTACCATTCTTATTCAAATTTTAATGGGCTTGCGCGTCTATATCTATATGCAAGAGTTCCAGAATAGACAGCTATTTGGTTTTCTACAAACACAGACAATCACTGACAATCCAAAAACCTATTAGAGCTAGAAAGTGGCGTAAAACATAAAAAGCAGACTTGCTACCTTTTCAACCACCCAAACTGCGTCTTTACCAAAGCAAAGCAGTGTTTAAATACATGTATCTTGGCTGGAGATTTGCGGATACGTGAACAACCCAGTTATCCCATAAACACACAGAGACACTTCCCACTGAGTCACCTCTTCTTGAACCGTTCATTTGGCTTCAGTGGTTACCATAACCCCTGCCCAGTGCACAGCTCCGGCTCCAGAGATAAAAGATGGCTTTACGTGCAAACAGTCACTTGTGGTAGGCAAAATAATGGGTCCAAAGATGTCGGCATACCCCAGCCCAGGTAGATATCAGGGAAGAATTAAAAGATAGGAAAGAAAGATTGTTAATCGGATAACCCTATGAAATGGAGATTCTTCTCCAATATTGGGAGCGATCCGATGCAATTGCAAGCATCCTCAAAGGTGGAATAAGATGGCTGAGAACTGGGATCAGAGGGATGTGATGCTACAAATGCTCTCTTTGAGCCATGCTGGCTTTGAAGATGGAAGGGGCCACAAGCTAAGTGATGCTGGTAGACACTAGAAGCAGAGGCTCCCTTAGAGCCCATGGGGAAATGGCCATGCTCAATGAAACCCAACTCAGACATCTAATTTCCAGAGGTGTAAGATAACAAGTCTGTGTTGTTTTTAAGATGCTATTATTGAACTCTTTAACTATAAAAGTCATACAAGAATTTCATAACTACCTTTCTGAGTTATCGATGATTATGTACTAGTGGATATGACAGCTATTCTTGACTGTCAACTTGACTACATCTAGAATTAACTAGAACGCTAATAGCTGGGCACACCTGTGTAGAATTTTTACTTAATTAAACCATTTGAAATGAAAAGATCCACCTCTAGTCTGAATCTGTGAGGTGGGAAGACCCACTTTTAATCTGGACCACACCTACTCTGGCAGCCTGTATAAAGGACATAGAAAAAGGAAGCTTGCTCTCTCTTTGCCTGCCTGTTCTTGCTCTAACTAGCAAGTCCATTTCTTCACTGGCATTAGAACCTACTTCTTAAGGATTCTGGTATATACTGAAGACCAACTGAGACATCCACTCATAGACTGAGCAACTACTGGATTGTTGGACCTTCCATGGGTGGACAGCTACTGTTGGGCCACAGCATATAAACCATTATGACAAGCCCTCTTTCTCTATCGACAAAGATTCATCCTATAATTTCCTTTCTTCTAGAGAACCCTGACTAATATAGTGGGTAAGCATGCATCATTATCAAACAAAATCTTTAGATAATTATAAAACTCTCATAAAGTAAGACTTGTAAAAGTAAGTTAGATACCAGGATGAGTCATCAAAATAAACCAAAATACGATAGTGCTATATAGAACCAGAAACTAGGAAAAAAAAGATGAAAACATGGGACTGAGA